>NW_013690107.1:0-965 GCF_000517525.1 Limulus polyphemus | reverse complement strand
GAATATTTGTGCTACTAGAATATTTGAACTACTATAATATTTGTACTAACTATTTCAACTATAACATTTCTACTATTAGAATATTTGAACTACTATAATATTTGTGCTATTCGATTATTTGAACTACTGGAATATTTGTATAATTAGTGTTTTGAACAACTAGACTATTGGAACTACTAGAATATTTGAACTATTAGAATATTTTTACTATTGGATTTTTTAACTACAATCATATTTGTATTATTAGATTATTTAAACTACTAGAATATTTACACTATTAAATTATTTGTACCATTAGATTATTTGAACTTCTAGAATATTTGTACTATTAAATTATTTCAACTACTAGAATATTTGTACAGCTAGACTGTTTGAACTACTGAAATATTTGTACAATTAGATTATTTATATTATGAGATTATTTGTACAATTAGATTATTGGAACTACTAGAACTTTTGTACTATGAGATTATTTGTTCTACTAGAATGTTTGTATTATTAGAATATTTGTACAATTAGATTATCTGAACTACTAGAATATTTGTACAGCTAGATTATTTGAACTACTATAATATTATTACTATTAGATTATTTGAACTACTATAATATTAGTACTATTAGATTATTTAAATTACTAGATTATCTGAACTACTAGAATATTTCTATAACTAGATTATTTTACCAATAGATTATCTGAACTACTAGAATATTTCTACAACAAGATTATTTTACCAATAGATTATTTGAACTACCAGAATATTTGTACTTCTAGATTATTTGAACTACCAGATTATTTGTACTTCTAGATTATTTGAACTACTATAATATTTGTTCTATTAGATTATTTGAACTACAAGAATATTTGTACTACTAGAACTTTTGAACCACTATACAATTTTTAGTATTAGGTTATTTGACTACTAGAATATTTGTATTATTAAATTATTTGTACTAATATATTATTT
>NW_013690106.1:0-965 GCF_000517525.1 Limulus polyphemus | reverse complement strand
GTGGTACAATAAGGAATTACAGAAGAGTATAGTTGACCATAAGTGGTACAAAAGATCAAAGAAACTCATAATAGAACAATAAATATGTATAAAGATTAAGGAAACAAGTAACAAAACAAGAAATATATAAGAAGATTAAGGAAATCACTCTTGATACAAGAAGATTAGAAAAACAAGTAATGATGTAAGAACTAAACACTGAAGATTAAGGAAATCACTCTTGATACAAGAAGATTAGAAAAACTAAGTAATGATGTAAGAACTAAATACTGAAGATTAAGGAAATCACTCTTGATACAAGAAGATTAGAAAAACAAGTAATGATGTAAGAACTAAATACTGAAGATTAAAGAAACACTCTTGATACAAGAAGATTAGAAAAACAAGTAATGATGTAAGAACTAAATACTGAAGATTAAGGAAATCACTCTTGATACAAGAAGATTAGAAAAATAAGTAATGATGTAAGAACTAAATACTGAAGATTAAAGATAACACTCTTGATTACAAGAAGATTAGAAAAACAAGTAATGATGTAAGAACTAAATACTGAAGATTAAGGAAATCACTCTTGATACAAGAAGATTAGAAAAACAAGTAATGATGTAAGAACTAAATACTGAAGATTAAAGAAAACACTAGTTGTACAGGAAGTACACAAGGTAAAGTATATGTGATATGAAAAGAAACTATATGTCAAATCAAGCTAGTGGTGTTATAAGAAGTAAGTAAAGATTAGTGATGCTAGTAACAGCTCATGAAGTAAGTGAAGATCAGAGGAAATCAGTCAATGTAATGGAAGAAAGAAAATACACAAACTGAAGTAAGGTTATCATAGAAAAGAAATGTACAAAAAAGGTAAGAAAATTAGCTGCTATAGAAGAAGTAGCAGGTGAGGGAAATTAGCTGCTATAGAAGAAGTAGCAGGTTGGGGAAATTAGGTGCTATAGAAGTAGCAGCAGGTT
>NW_013690105.1:0-965 GCF_000517525.1 Limulus polyphemus | reverse complement strand
CCCAGACTTCTTTGCATAAAATACTTTTTTTCACTAGATCAAATCAAAACTTAGGCATTTTAACTGTTGCAGGTTTAAATCGATTAGTGGAAGCACTGCTGAGGGAAGAAATTGTGTGAACTTGTGCTAATATCCAGAGCTGACGAGGTCTTTCGTCCTAAACTAAGGCTCATGAATGACGTAGCAATGAAATCACCACAGTATTATCTATAGATCTCACATAAACTAACGGTAATGAATGACGTAGCAATGAAATCACCCCAGTATTATCTATAGATCTCACATAAACTAAGGCTCATGAATGACGTATCAATGAAATCACCACAGTATTATCTATAGATCTCACATAAACTAAGGCTCATGAATAACAGAACAATGAAATCCACCACAGTATTATCTATAGATCTCACATAAACTAAGGCTCATGAATGACGTAGCAATGAAATCACCACAGTATTATCTATAGATCTCACACAAACTAAGGCTAATAAATAACAAAACAATGGAATCACCACAGTATTATCTATAGATTCTACACAGAAATTTAGTTTTTAAACTTCTATCATGAACACTAACAATAACCAAAAATAAAATAAAAAAAGATTGCCCCAAGAAAAGGTATATTAACTAAAGTAGCCACGATATTTGTAGAAATACTTTCATTGAGTTAATTATAATCTTCTACATACTTCTGTTATATGCAAATTATATACGTGCGAGTATGTGTAATTTATTTTCGCTTGGTTTCAAAGGGGTAATTTCGTCCACGTTAGTCATTAATAGTGTTGCGTCATTAACTAACGAACGGAGACGTAACAATAGGATATTCTGAGTGAAAGTGTGTCCAAAATGTCAACACACTATATCTGCTATATCCAGTGCCGACGAAGCCGTTCGGCTAACGTCAGGGACCCAAGGTGGGGGGTTTAAAATGGCACACAAAAAAAATTATACCAGCCCTCTAA
>NW_013690104.1:0-965 GCF_000517525.1 Limulus polyphemus | reverse complement strand
ATGTTTGTTAATTCAGCCATTTTATCTCTCTGGTGGGTGAATACATTGTTGTAACAAAAATGGCTTCTTTATAAATTAGCTGAAATAGTGTGTCCTTCTGTTGAAAGGTTCAATAATTTTAACTCTAAATATTACGCCTTATCTGATGGGTGACCGCAGTGGTTAAAACAATGTATGGACTTTGGTGGAGCATTCAAACAAAGTGTCCCTCTGATGTATGATTAAACAAATGCCTTATACTGGCGTGTCGCTGATATGGTCTTTTTGATAGATTCATTAAAACAATGTGAAATGTTGGTGGAAGATTTAAAGAGTGTATCCTTCAAACAGAGTATTAATCTGTCTCCAGTAGGATCTTTATCAAAGTGATTGTAAAATATCAAGCAAACTACGTAGCTCGAGAACGACAGTATTCACATGGCAGGCACAACCATTAGTGTAAGACAATAAAGTCTAATCATAAGCTCCATCAGTATTGTAGAACAGTAAAATCTAACCATAAGCTCCATCAGTATTGTAGAACAGTAAAGTCTAATCATAAGCTTCACCAGTAGTGTATAACAGTAAAGTCTATTCAAAAGCTCCACCAGTAGTGTATAACAGTAAAGTCTAATCATAAGCTCCATCAGTATTGTAGAACAGTAAAGTCTAATCATAAGCTTCACCAGTAGTGTAGAGCAGTAAAGTCTATTCAGAAGCTTCACCAGTAGTGTAGAGCAGTAAAGTCTATTCAGAAGCTCCACCAGTATTGTATAACAGTAAAGTGTAATCATAAGCTTCACCAGTAGTGTATATCAGTAAAGTCTAATCAGAAACTCCACCAGTAGTGAAGAGCAGAAAAGTCTATTCAGAAGCTTCACCAGTATTGTATAACAGTAAAGTCTATTCAGAAGCTCCACCAGTATTGTATAACAGTAAAGTCTAATCAGAAGCTTCACCAGTAGTGTATAACAGTAAAGTCTAAC
>NW_013690103.1:0-965 GCF_000517525.1 Limulus polyphemus | reverse complement strand
TTATGAAACAGGCAATGCCCAGGACAAGAAACAATGTGATGTTTTGGTTCGTTTCTGGAATGAACAAAAGGGAGAGATAAGTACTGTGTTTATTAAAAGTCTGATGTTTGGCCGTGACAGAGGTGACACGGTAAGCGATGCCATACTAGAAACACTCGGTGAGACAGACTATGAATTGCCAATACAGCAGCTGATAGCTTTAGGAAGTGATGGTCCAAATGTGAATAAGACTATTTGGAAAAACATTGACGATCACAAGAAAGCATTAGGCTTTGCTGGACTTACTCCCTTTGTACCATGCAATATGCGTTGAGACCCTTTCTAAATGAGTTGTGTACAACATGTAAAGTGATAGCTGTTCAGCATCTTCACCGAACCACTGAAAGAGATCGACTAATCCTCTCTTTGGCTGATGTGAGATTTTGCGTTCACATTAGAGGAACCAGGGCTGGATGAAGAGTTATCTGTCAGACATGTACAATGTAGGTGACTAACACTTATACCAGCTCTTGAAAGGATTTTGAAGCACTGAGAAGCTGTATGCCAGTATTTCTTAAAGGATCTTCGCCAGAGAAGTAAAGAAGACCACACATATTCACAATTGAAGAAGAACATCAGATACTTTAGAATTTGCCAGTTTCTGTCAGGAAAAGAGTGTAAGGCACAAATACAGTTCTTAGTAGGTGTTGGTCCCTTGTTTGAGCCGTTTCTTAGACAGTTTCAGAAACAAGAGCCGCTTATTCACCTCCTCTATTCAGAGACATCAGATCTGTTAAAATCAATTATGCTTAGATTCATCGTGTTTGATGTTGTTGGGGAAAAAAGTGGTCGCCAAATTGCAACGATAGATGCACATGAAAGCAAGAACCTAATGGATATTGGAAGTATGGAAATTGGTGCAGATACACAAAAGACACTGTCAAATGTTGACAGAGGAAGGCAAAAGACCCAAAGGATTGAAATGC
>NW_013690102.1:0-965 GCF_000517525.1 Limulus polyphemus | reverse complement strand
CTAACCACCTGGCCATGCCGGGCACCTTGGAGTAGAAGAAAGGACAAGACTTCTGATTCAGAACAGTGTTTAAAACACAAGACGATTCTCACTGAAAGTATTGTTAGAAACACGATATGACTTCTGCGAGAGAGCAATATTAGAAACAAGACGTGGCTATTTTTGAAAAGGGTTTTGACAAAAGTGCTTTTATGAAACATTATTTCAGTCTAATAAACCATGAAATAATAGAGCTCGTTTTATACTGATATGAGGAGACATATTTGGCGAGTTGATTTCCAAATAAAGACTTAGGGTAATCTATTTGGACTCTGATAGAGATTTGGCTCATTGCAATATTTGGAAACTGAATTGGACGAATTCACATTAGCTTCTAGGCTATGAGGGAGCAAAGCCCATACCACCATCCAAAATACGGCACAAAACATGGTAGTGGCCGCAGTGTTGGGCAATACAATATCTGGTTCTTCAGTTTGTAAAGCGAGTTCTCCGTGGTTTTCGCGAGTTCTGTCGATTGAGATGGCCGTTCAATGGAGATTATATGCTGCTATTAGGTGGTAAAGTGCTTCTAACATTCTGTGCAAGAGAAGAGAACTCAGCTATCTTCTAAACTCCACATGTTCGTAGACGAACACTATTTTAAGAGACGAGTTTTATGGCAATAAAATGTGGGTTTGAAGTTAACAGAAAGAGCCCTTTGTCGGATTATATTTTATTAGTTTTGACTTGAATACCGGAAACATTGAACCCCTACCTCCCCCACTGAAGCCCACGTTTTTAGTATTCGTCTCACCGACTCGCAGATTGCGTATAAAGAATAAATTCTTAAGTAGGAAGAACATAATATTTTCTTACTTTCCAATCTTATACGGCTATGCTATTTGCAATATTTTTAGAGTGTTATTACACTTTATAACTGTGGATGTAATAATTACTAATGGATATGAGTTTTTGCAAAATGTTTG
>NW_013690101.1:0-965 GCF_000517525.1 Limulus polyphemus | reverse complement strand
GACAAATGTGATCCGATTTCAATGAAATGATCCACTAATGTAAAAGTACATATGGCGTTTTGTGAAAAATCTGTACGTGGTGGAGAAAAATGGATATTTTCGGATTTAGTGTATGGTAATTAGAATGTGTAAAAAAATTTCAAGACAATAAAACCATCGCAGTAGACTTCTGTTCGCTCGAGGAAAATTAAAGTATATAATACAACCCCAATAGGTTGTATGTAATAACCGAAGCAGACATAATTTTAAAGCTAACGAAAAAAGAAAATAAGTAGAATGAATAGCTTATAAGCAGGCTTATCTAATCTAGAATATTTATTCTTTAGTTAAACATTAATTTAGTTGTATTTTGTATGAACTCTTTTCTTTCCTCCTTCTTTAGTTCTGACGTAAAGTTTCCTATCGTAGTTTAACTGGCCAGATAGGACATACCATGAATAAAACAGCTAATCAGAACTTGGGATTTGCTGTAAATAACTCTTACACGAGGTCAAATGCTTAAGAATAAAATCATCTGCCAAGTAGAGATTACTACCCATAGTTACGCTTTCAAATTAAAAACGGATTTTAGTCTGGCATTGATTGACTATTATGCCAATTTCTAAACGTGAGAGTCTATCGTTATTACCCATTCGTTTCTTTAAAGTCGAGTGTTTCATATTAAAATTAGCACTGGAAATATGCTGTACATTTACCTTTACTTTTCTGTACATGATCACTGAACAACTCGTTGTTGGTTTTCGCTTAGGAATTAATTACTTATTTGTCAAATTATTTCATTTTACCACTAATTAAAATGTTTGTTGACTTGATCCAAAGTAGACTAACACTTTTCTTTACGACGACACTGCATATTTTCGGTTTGGTTTGTTTTGAATTTCGCGCAAAGTTACACGAGGGATATATATGCGCTATCCGTCCTTAATTTAGTAGTGAAATACTAGAGGGAAGGCAGCTAGTCATCA
>NW_013690100.1:0-965 GCF_000517525.1 Limulus polyphemus | reverse complement strand
CTCAAGAAATAATAAAGTCGATACCCGTTTCATAAATTGCATCACGGAGTTGAGAAAGTCAATCGGTAAATTTATACTATTTTAACCCGGATAATACGAGATTGATAGGGTTAAATGTCAATAGCTAAGCCTAATATTATCCGTCATACGATTCAGGTTTCATTAGTTGAACTTATGTCTTACTGGATTTGTTATGTTTCGTTTAAAAACCCAGTTCACTCACAAGTCCAGCTAAATCAAGATTCCAGTATGGTTAACGTACAGCGTAAAAAAAACAAAAAAAAAACGCTTTACTTAACTTTAAAGATAAAATTCAAAAGATTAATTTTGGTGTGATAAATCCCCAAGGCAAAACGAAAAGTTGACAACCTCCACGAAGTAACGAGAGAAAAAAAAAACTCATCATCTTTGAGATGAGGAAGAAAACTAAATTCTATCTACTCTCCCTCTGGCCATATGAAACATGTTAAACTTTGATTGCCATAACCTTCAACTCATCGAAGTTAGTTCCGAAACTAGACGTAGGGAATAAGCTTCAATTTATAAGTTGAAAAAAAACTTGATCTGAGTATAAAAGATGCTGATTTTATTGGTTCCTAGACAAACTGTCATTATGCAAGTTCACAGGAATCATATCAACTGACGAACGTAACAGGAGTAAAATATTTTCATGTGTTACAACTCGAAGGTTAATAGCCTTTGCTCGTGAATGTGCACATTACTGTGTGTATTTTATAACTAGAAGCTTCGGTTGATTTTGTATATTCCAAGAGAACGTTTCCTCAAAAATTCATGTGTCTAGTATCAACATTTTGCTTATCATAACTATTTATCTACTAGTGAAACATTGTTTCTCAAACATGTTTGTCATAAATACTTATCAAGTCTTAGCATATTGTTTATTTAGTAACGTTCATCAGGTACTAACATTGTTTATTTAGTAACGTTCATCAGGTACTAACATT
>NW_013690099.1:0-965 GCF_000517525.1 Limulus polyphemus | reverse complement strand
GTGTATATATTAGTGTTAAATACTGTGTATATAAAATACGGTGTATAGATTATTGTAAAAAACTGTGTATTTAAAATACCGTGTATAGATTATTGTAAAATACTGTGTATATAAAATACGGTGTATATATTAGTGTAAAATACTGTGTATATAAAATACCGTGTATAGATTATTGTAAAATACTGTGTATATAAAATACCGTGTATAGATTATTGTAAAATACTGTGTATATAAAATACCGTGTATAGGTTACTATGATATACCGTATTCTTCTTCTTCTTTTTTTAATAATACATGTAATAGCTTAAGTGGTAAAGTATCTGTCCAGCAGAGGGAGAGCTAAAGCTAACAGTGTAAAATAATTCTCATAATAATAATATAATTATATATGTATGTATGTATTAAATTGAAAATAAAAAAATAACATGTATATATAATGTTTATGGAGGTAACAAATAAATTACTAACAAATTGGAGCATTAAACAATGAAAGATATTAATATTCTGATCAAAATAAATAAAGTAACTAGAATTGTAATATAATAAAATAAACATACTTTGAGCTATAACTGGACACAATTAATCCGACTCTAGAGACGTGTACGTCTTCCGTACACACAAGGTTAATTTATAGAATGGATTGCCTAGAGTAATAAATATGTTAAACCATAAAAACTAGCCGAAATGTATAATCCTTAATTAGGCACGAGAAATATGATATTGTTGAAAGATCTGAAGTTGGAGACCAATTATTCTGTTTTCTGCATAGTAATGTGGGTCATCATTCGTTCAATGCCTTTAATAACATTTAATCTATAAAATGTGGGACTGGAGAAAAACAACAACACATCATGGTTTGAATTTCGCATTTGTTTTAGTGGTGTGTTTCTAGACCTTCTAATTAAGATGGAAATATTGTATGATTAATAAATTAAGTATATGTATGGATAGAGAAATGCAAGGAG
>NW_013690098.1:0-965 GCF_000517525.1 Limulus polyphemus | reverse complement strand
TTTGTCAAACCCTACAGCAAAGCCCCTTCCATCTTTTCATGCATTTCAAGCCAATTAATCACTCACATATACTTTTTTCATTGAAATGTTCATAATTGAATTAAAATTATATTCTAATCTACATAAATCTTAAGTTTATTTGTTTATACTTTGGTGGTGAAAAACAGTAGTTAACAAGAAAAACCTGATTTGTGTTTTCAAAAAAAAAAAAGACATTCTTTTTTTTTCCATGTTTTCAACTTTTGTTTTCACTATACCATGATGATTTTGCTATTAATGTTAAGGTAGAAAAAATAAGAGATTATATCTGAAGTTTTTCCAAAACAAAACTTTTGATATTCATTTAGGAGGTTTTAGAGGTTATATAATTGAAATATGAAAACCATAAGATGGTAAAAAGTATTTGTAGTCTTAGCATGAAAATCACCCTTTACTCATACTGACTCAGTAAAGGCTTTGTAAATCCATAGACATATATTTTGTAAAAACTACTTTATTAAAAAAACCTGATTTTTGTGTATAACAGATGTGTAACATCTAATAAAAGGTTGCTAAATTTTGTGCAGATATGTGTAGTACATTCAGAGTTATAGTATGCATATTTTCACGGTTACACAGTGATTACAAGGTCAGTCATATTGACCAAACCCATATACAGAGAGTTAAATGGTAAAAGACAGAGATATTTTTAATTTTTTATTGTAGACAAACATATTTTGGTTGTACTAAAATTAATATGTTTGCCTATCATTATATACAGCTTCCTGTCCAAAACACGGGTCAATGGTTAAAAGCCTGTATACTGCACAATTTTGATATAGTTGTAAAATAAAATATCAGTATTAAAATAAAATTTCTGGAGTAACTGCATTTTTTTTATACAAATAATGTCTGTTATTCTCCAATTAACACTTTGAAAATACAAAAATTAAAATAACTTTTGGAATAGTTTTTAGTAGCATTAA
>NW_013690097.1:0-965 GCF_000517525.1 Limulus polyphemus | reverse complement strand
CGGTGTACACTGTCGTATACAGCATAGTGTTGTGGTGTACACTGACGTATACAGCATAGTATTGTGGTGTACACTGACGTATGCAGCATAGGATTGTGGTGTACACTGACGTATGCAGCATAGGATTCTGGTGTACACTTACGTATACAGCCTACGTATGCAGCGTATGATTGTGGTGTACACTGACGTATACTGCATAGGGCAGCATAATATTGTGGTGTACACTTACGTATAGAGCATAGGATTCTGGTGTACACTTACATATACAGCCTACGTATGCAGCGTATGATTGTGGTGTACAGCGAGCAAGTCCAAAAATATGTTTATATTTTTCCTTTTCGAACATTACTAGAAAAGTCTCTCGCTGTTACGATCGTACTATAGATGTATTTAGTTTCCCTACAACATAGGTACAACAAAAATACATATGATGTACATGAAGATGTGAGAGACAAACATAAAAACTGAGAGAGACGGAGGAGGAAATTTATAAACGAAAAACCTATTTCTAAATCTATGTGTTATTGATTATCGGTATTAAACAACCATTTGTTGTTCTTACATTAGTGTGAGTCAGTTTATAATAGGGGTTTATAAATTTCCTCCTCCGTCTCTCTCAGTTTTTATGTTTGTCTCTCACATCTAACCCGGTCTCTCCTTCTTTCTCCTCTTCTCTCTGTCGTTGAAGTCCTATTATTATATTATTTTCACAAACGTTTAGGATATTGTTCACGTATAATTTATCATAAAGTATAATAAACATAGAAAGTCTTGTAGCCTCCATACTACATATCTTCCCGCTCATTTCAATCACTTTCTAATTTCTTAGAATATTGTACTAACTTACTTCCTTAGAGACTGACCAAGGGTCGGCTGTTTTTTTACATTTGCTGAACTCTCCATTTTATATATTCAAGACATGTTACCTCACACCTCCCTTCATAACACTCACTTCAAATACCAGT
>NW_013690096.1:0-965 GCF_000517525.1 Limulus polyphemus | reverse complement strand
CTGTGCCACTGGGGGGGGGGCAAGATGGTGGCGAATAAAAGGCTGAAAATGAAAGTAAATTGAACATATTAGCAGCTGATTTATCAAATTCTGTAAAACGAATAACTCATTCTCCTCGTGCAATTCTTCCTACAGTCCTTGAGTGAAGAACTTAAAAAAAGGCAATTACGTTAATATAAACATTTCTGAATAAGTGGCTTAATGATGATTTATATGATCATTAATAATGGAATGGGAAAATATCTCTCTTTTAATTATGCAACATAAATAGCCAAAACGATGAAACCTGGTAGAGTTCGAGGTGTGGTAATCAATGATGTCTTTCTGCATCACTCAGTTTTAGTGCATATTAAATTTCTGAAGTTATATATTAAATGTACAGATTCAACTTCAACATAATACACAAAGTAATCGCCACTACCAATATCGTTAACTTCAATATAATACACAAAGTAATCGCCACTACCAATATCGTTAACTTCAATATAATACACAAAGTAATCGCCACTACCAATAACGTCAACTTCTATATAATACAAAGTAATCGCCACTACCAATATCGTTAACGTCAGTATAATACACAAAGTAATCGCCACTACCAATATCGTTAACGTCAATATAATACACAAAGTAATCGCCACTACCAATATCGTTAACTTCAATATAATACACAAAGTAATCGCCACTACCAATATCGTTAACTTCAATATAATACACAAAGTAATCGCCAGTACCAATATCGTTAACTTCCATATAACACACAAAGTAATCGCCACTACCAATATCGTTAACGTCAATATAATACACAAAGTAATCGCCACTATCAATATCGTTAACTTCAATATAATAAACAAAGTAATCGCCACTATCAATATCGTTAACTTCAATATAATACACAAAGTAATCGCCACTATCAATATCGTTAACTTCAATATAATACAAAGTAATCGCCACTACCAATATCG
>NW_013690095.1:0-965 GCF_000517525.1 Limulus polyphemus | reverse complement strand
CTTCTGTATTAGGGCAGACAGAAGTAGCTCAAGAGTTGGCGACTGAATGATGCTGCTGGCCAGGTTTCTTCTGTATTAGGGCAGACAGAAGTAGCTCAAGAGTTGGCGACTGACTGATGCCGCTGGCCAGGTTTCTTCTGTATTAGGGCAGAAAGAAGTAGCTCAAGAGTTGGCGACTGACTGATGCTGCTGGCCAGGTTTCTTCCATGTAGTCTACGAGTTCAAAACTAAGGATGAATGTGTGAAGATAGTCCTCGGTGCAGGGTGTACTTAATTACAGAAAAAGAACAAAAAGAAGCAAAAAAGAAAGATTTTTGCCCGAAGCGGAGGAATATATAATACTTTTTAATTGAATTAAGGTGTTTGTGTAAGATTCAAAATATGGTTTGTTTGTTTTTGAATTTTGTGCAAAACTATTCGAGGGCTATCTATGTTAGATACCCTTAATTTGAAGAAATAGACTTTAGGAAAGACAGCTAGTCAACATCACCCACCGCCAACTCTTAGACTACTTTTTTTCCAACAAAAAGTGGGATTGACTGTCAAATTATAACGTCCTCATGACAGAAAGAGCGAGAATGTTCTATGATGGGATTCGAATTCGCTATCCGCAGATTGCCAGGCGAGCGTCTTAATCACCAAGACTTGCTAGGCCTTAACTAAAAAAAAAAAAAAAAGAAACCTATTTGAGGAAATAATTATCAGCTCTTTTGGAGTTATTACAAAGAACGTTATCTCGTGGTGTTCTGGATACATTCAAAGTAAAGTATATTAACAAAAGAATTTCGATAATTTTTTTTGTGACATTACCTTATGTACTTGATCCTTTGCATTTATTTAGTTATTTAATTAAAATTCCATTTACCAATTAATTGTTTCTGTGTTTATTCATAGACATACTTTGGTTCAATAATTAAAACTTATACAAATACGTTTCATACCAACTAACACAAGTCTGCACAAAC
>NW_013690094.1:1499-1965 GCF_000517525.1 Limulus polyphemus | reverse complement strand
GTTGGATATCATCCATAACTTCATAGTTTAAAAGTGTAACAGTATGGATGATATCCAACATGGCTTCATAGTTTAAAAGTGTAATAGTATGGATGATATCCAACATGGCTTCATAGTTTAAATGTAATAGTATGGATGATATCCAACATGGCTTCATAGTTTTAAATGTAATAGAGTATGGATGATATCCAACATGGGTTACACTTTTAAATCTATGAAGCCATGTTGGATATCATCCATACTGTTACACTTTTAAATCTATGAAGCCATGTTGGATATCATCCATACTATTACAGTTTAAAACTGTGAAGCCATGTTGGATATCATCCATACTATTACACTTTAAAACTATGAAGCCATGTTGGATGTCATCCATACTATTACATTTTTAAACTATGAAGACGTGTTGGATATAATCCATACTATTACACTTTAAAACTATGAGCCATGTTGGATATCATCCATA
>NW_013690094.1:0-499 GCF_000517525.1 Limulus polyphemus | reverse complement strand
AAAACTATGAAGCCATGTTGGATATCATCCATACTATTACAGTTTGAAGCCATGTTGGATATCATCCATACTATTACAGTTTGAAGCCATGTTGGATATCATCCATACTATTACACTTTAAAACTATGAAGCCATGTTGGATATCATCCATACTATTACATTTTTAAACTATGAAGCCGTGTTGGATATCATCCATACTATTACAGTTTGAAACTATGAAGCCATGTTGGATATCATCCATACTATTACATTTTTAAACTATGAAGCCGTGTTGGATATCATCTATACTATTACACTTTAAAACTATGAAGCCATGTTGGATATCATCCATACTATTACATTTTTAAACTATGAAGCCGTGTTGGATATCATCTATACTATTACACTTTAAAACTATGAAGCCGTGTTGGATATCATCCATACTATTACAGTTTGAAACTATGAAGCCATGTTGGATATCATCCATACTATTACATTTTTAAACTATGAAGCCGTGTTG
>NW_013690093.1:0-965 GCF_000517525.1 Limulus polyphemus | reverse complement strand
AAATACTGTATGAATTACATATTCTCTAGTCTTGACTTCTAAATACTGTATGAATTACATATTCTAGTCTTAACTTCTAAATACTGTATGAATTACACATTCTCTAGTCTTAACTTCTAAATATTGTATGAATTACACATTCTCTAGTCTTAACTTCTAAATATTGTATGAATTACATATTCTAGTCTTAACGTCTAAATACTGTATGAATTACACTTCTATAGTCTTAACTTCTAAATTCTGTATGAATTACATATTCTCTAGTCTTAACTTCTAAATACTGTATGAATTACATATTCTAGTCTTAACTTCTAAATACTGTATGAATTACACATTCTCTAGTCTTAACTTCTAAATATTGTATGAATTACATATTCTAGTCTTAACTTCTAAATACTGTATGAATTACATATTCTCTAGTCTTAACTTTTAAATACTGTATGAATTACATATTCTCTAGTCTTAACTTCTAAATACTGTATGAATTACATATTCTCTAGTCTTAACTTCTAAATATTGTATGAATTACACATTCTATAGTCTTAACTTCTAAATACTGTATGAATTACATATTATCTAGTCTTAACTTCTAAATATTGTATGAATTACATATTCTCTAGTCTTGACTTCTAAATATTGTATGAATTACACATTCTCTAGTCTTCACTTCTAAATACTGTATGAATTACATATTCTCTAGTCTTGACTTCTAAATACCGTATGAATTACATATTCTCTAGTCTTGACTTCTAAATACTGTATGAATTACACATTCTATAGTCTTGACTTCTAAATACCGTATGAATTACATATTCTCTAGTCTTGACTTCTAAATACTGTATGAATTACACATTCTATAGTCTTGACTTCTAAATACCGTATGAATTACATATTCTCTAGTCTTGACTTCTAAATTCTGTATGAATTACACATTCTATAGTCTTAACTTCTAAATACTGTATGAA
>NW_013690092.1:0-966 GCF_000517525.1 Limulus polyphemus | reverse complement strand
ATGATCACTTTCTTTATGATGATTAGATATATGATCACTTCTTTATGATTACTAGATATATGATCACTTCTTTATGATGACTGGATATATGAACACTTTCTTCTTTATGATTACTGGATATATGAACACTTTCTTCTTTATGATGACTAGATATATGAACACTTTCTTCTTTATGATGACTAGATATATGAACACTTTCTTCTTTATGATGACTGGATATATGAACACTTTCTTTATGATGACTGGATATATGAACACTTTCTTCTTTATGGTTACGAGATATATGATCACTTTCTTTATGGTTACTAGATATATGATCACTTTCTTTATGATGATTAGATATATGATCACTTTCTTTATGATGACCAGATATATGATCACTTCTTTATGATGACTGGATATATGAACACTTTCTTCTTTATGATTACTAGATATATGAACACTTTCTTCTTTATGATGACTAGATATATGATCACTTCTTTATGATGATTAGATATATGATCACTTTCTTCTTTATGATTACTAGATATATGATCACTTCTTTGTGATGACTAGATATATGATCACTGTTTCTAGTGAGAAATGTGAAACACTTTTTTTAGAATAATTAGTATTCTTTATTATTTAGCCAAAAATTGCTACTAGGGTTATTGATCTGGTTATAACAATGGATGATGTGAGTTTGTGTGTGAATGATGTTATAACAATGGATGATGTCAGGTTGTGTGAATGATGTTATAATAATGGATGATGTGAGGTTGTGTGTGAATGATGTTATAACAATGGATGATGTGAGTTTGTGTGTGAATGATGTTATAACAATGGATGATGTGAGGTTGTGTGTGAATGATGTTATAACAATGGATGATGTGAGTTTGTGTGTGAATGATGTTATAACAATGGATGATGTGAGTTTGTGTGTGAATGATGTTATAACAATGGATGATGTGAGGTTGTGTGTGAATG
>NW_013690091.1:0-966 GCF_000517525.1 Limulus polyphemus | reverse complement strand
TATTTGTAAGCTGTAGGGATATCTAGAGAGCTGGCTAATGTCTCTACATTATTAAAAGTATATTCAGGCTTTATATTTGTAAGCTGTAGGGATATCTAGAGAGCTGGCTAATGTCTCTACATTATTAAAAGTATATTCAGGCTTTATGTTGGTAAGCTGTAGGGATATCTAGAACTGGCTAATGTCTCTACATTATTAGAAGTATATTCAGGCTTTATGTTGGTAAGCTGTAGGGATATCTAGAGCTGGCTAAATAAAGCCTGAATATACTTCTAATAATGTAGAGACATGTTGGTAAACAGTAGGGATATCTAGAACTGGCTAATGTCTCTACATTATTAGAAGTATATTCAGGCTTTATGTTGGTAAGTTGTAGGGATATCTAGAGCTGGCTAATGTCTCTACATTATTAGAAGTATATTCAGGCTTTATGTTGGTAAGCTGTATGGATATCTAGAGCTGGCTAATGTCTCTACATTATTAGAAGTATATTCATTCTTCGTATGTTGAATAGCTGTAGGGATATCTAGAGCTGGCTAAAGTCTCTACATTATTAGAAGTATATTCAGGCTTTATATTTGTAAGCTGTAGGGATATCTAGAGAGCTGGCTAATGTCTCTACATTATTAAAAGTATATTCAGGCTTTATGTTGGTAAGCTGTAGGGATATCTAGAACTGGCTAATGTCTCTACATTATTAGAAGTATATTCAGACTATGTTGGTAAGCTGTAGGGATATCTAGAGCTGGCTAATGTCTCTACATTATTAGAAGTATATTCAGGCTTTATGTTGGTGAGCTGTAGGGATATCTAGAGCTGGCTAATGTCTCTACATTATTAGAAGTATATTCAGGCTTTATGTTGGTAAACAGTAGGGATATCTAGAACTGGCTAATGTCTCTACGTTATTAGAAGTATATTCAGGCTTTATGTTGGTAAGCTGTAGGGATATCTAGAGCTGGCTAA
>NW_013690090.1:0-966 GCF_000517525.1 Limulus polyphemus | reverse complement strand
TATGCTTATCAAGCTGATAAACTATGCTGGTTACCAACCTGATAAACTATGCTGGGTATCAAGGTGATAAATGGGTATCAAGCTGATAAAGTATGGTGGTATCAAGCTGATAAAGTATGGTGGGTATCAAGCTGATAAACTATGGTGGGTATCAAGCTGATAAACTATGGTGGGTATCAACCTGATAAACTATGCTGGTTATCAACCTGAAAAACTATTCTGGTTATCAAGCTGATAAACTATGCTGGTTATCAACCTGATAAACTATGCTGCATAGTTTATCAGCTTGATACCCACCATAGTTTATCATATTGATAACCAGCATAGTTTATGAGGTTGATACCCAGCGTAGTTTATCAGGTTGATAACCAGCATAGTTTATGAGGTTGATACCCAGCATAGTTTATCAGGTTGATAACCAGCATAGTTTATCAGGTTGATACCCATACCCACCATAGTTTATCAGCTTGATACCCACAACCTGATAAACTATGCTGGTTATCAACCTGATAAACTATGCTGGGTATCAAGCTGATAAACTATTCTGGTTATCAAGCTGATAAACTATGCTGGTTATCAACCTGATAAACTATGCTGGGTATCAACCATGATAAAATATGTTGGTTATCAACCTGATAAACTACGCTGGGTATCAACCTCATAAACTATGCTGGTTATCAACCTGATAAACTATGGTGGGTATCAAGCTGATAAACTATGCTGGGTATCAAGCTGATAAACTATGCTGGCTAACAACCTGATAAACTATGCTGGTTATCAACCTGATAAACTATGCTGGGTATCAAGCTGATAAACTATGCTGGGTATCAAGCTGATAAACTATGCTGGTTATCAACGTGATAAACTATGCTTGGTATCAAGCTGATAAACTATGCTGGTTATCAACCTGTTAAACTAGGCTGGGTATCAACCTGATAAACTATGCTGGTTATCAAGCTGATAAAC
>NW_013690089.1:0-966 GCF_000517525.1 Limulus polyphemus | reverse complement strand
ATAAGATAACCCTTCTACTTAACTTAACCTATAAGATAACCCTTCTACTTAACTTAACCTTAAGTAGAAGGGTTATCTTATAGGTTAAGTTAAGTAGAAGGGTTATCTTATAACTTAACCCATAAGATAACCCTTCTACCTCCAAAATCATATTAGTATCCTTCATCTGAATCCCCTCAAAAAAGTCAAAACCCTTTCTTAAATAAAGAATCCAAACTACATAATATTCTTAATTGGTGATTTTTGGAGAGATTATTCCCTTCTTTGATATAAAGTCATTGTGTCCATGAATACATTCTGTGATTCTGTTAGCTTTATTACTAGCAAGCTGGCAATGAGGGGAAACTGTCTCGTTGGTCTTAGTGATTTATCCATCAATAACACAAGATTATTTTTCTTCGGGAACATTACAGAGTGGGTTCTCATATAAACATATGATCCAAATGATGAAAAATCAAATGCTCTACACTATACTTACTATAATCAAAGGTCAATAGTCAAATACGTGTCAAACTTACCAACTGATCCAAGTCATTCTGTAATACCTCAACATGCTCAATACAGCTAGAAATACCCAAGAGTTTAATGTCATCAATGCCTCTATCAATATCATTAATTCCAATAAAAAAATATCCAAAAACCCCTGGTGGATGTAATACAAATTAACACAAATCAAATTTGACTGGACTCTGTTAGTAATGATCTTTCACTTCCTCTCATCCAACTAACCTACAATTCAAGTAACTAGTCTTTCCCCAGTACCAACTGATGTGATATTCCTAGTTAAGGGGTCTTCTGTTAGGTTCTCAAATCTAGGGGCCATTTTTACACTTTGTTTTAGATATAGAGGGCCAGACCAGTAATACTGAAATCAGTATATACTAACCAATACCGGTTAAGACAAGTATAATGTTACAATGGTTGAGATGTTAAATGTTATAACATCAATATATATTAACAAATACA
>NW_013690088.1:0-966 GCF_000517525.1 Limulus polyphemus | reverse complement strand
TTTAATTTTCACATTCTATAAATTCTGTGGATTTTATGCAAAAATCTTCAAAAGTGTGCCCTGGAGAGTTAGTTTCTTTTTAATAGAGGACCCATAGCCATTTATTGTACCTCTCAAAAATTGTGAAGTTTCTTCAACAGAGTGAACTTCACATTGTCTAACAAAGTGTCACAATGAACCTGAATTTTTCTAACAGAGTATATTATATTAATTTAAGAAACTTCACGTTCAATTCAAAGAAGAAAGTTCCATCCTCGTACAAAAACGTTCAGATTATCACTATCAGTTCTTCTTTACTTAATACTGAGGTTTAGCTTTCGTTGAATACGTTTCAGCCAAAGCTTTTTAAAACTAATAATAATTCTGTAACGCACGCCTTATTTTTTAAAAAATTACTAACCTTGTCTTGTTATCTTTCCTCAGTCTCGTTCTCTCAGACTCGTATATCGATTATACATCAGCAGACAGCACAAGTGATAAAAGTTGACATACGGTTTAACCACCTCCCCCTTCCCCAATCACATGACTAGAGAAATGCATTGTGCTCTTGTGGAATCGAGGCTACGCCAGTTTTCGTTCAAACAGTTAGGAAGTTAAGATGAAAGTCCAAGGAGGTTGGCCATTTCTGATAACCCAAGTGCTAAAGTTTCTTCTTGTACTTCGATCATGCATGATACAAACCGAATCGTTCCGGAAAAACTACATGGTTTCATGTGGACGCCTTAGAATCCTAGAAGGTTCATAGATGAAAGAATTTCTGTTAGGTGGCCAGTGAATAAGAAGAAATTTCTGTCGTAGTTTGAAATTTTGTTTCATGTAACTGAATATCAGTTAACGTGATTTTGATAAGCCTATGTGTACAGAAACAGTTTTTTCAAACATAAAAGTTAGTAAACTTTCTATGGTTTATTATTGTTCAATTTATATAATTTTTCCGGCAGCATTGGTGTAATAATAACTGTTGCG
>NW_013690087.1:0-966 GCF_000517525.1 Limulus polyphemus | reverse complement strand
GTAGTAATGTATATCTAACAAAATATGTTAGTTGATAACCTTTCTTTCTTGTTCTAAGGACTTGAACAAATCAATTTAATATTACGTTTGTTGCGAAAAGCTACTTTAGAGCAATGTGGGCTAACTGAGAACAACACACACCGCTAACTCTTTGGCTACTCTTGTCTCACCGAATAGTGGAATTTGACTGTCATCTATATAACGCACCTAAATCCTCAAAGTGCGGAGCGGTATTTTATTTTATTTTACCTTTCGGTTATAGTACCCGACGTGTGAAACCACAGATAATATACCGTCACAGTGTGAACCAGCTGATCATATGCCGTTACAGTGTGAACCCACAGATAATATACCGTTACAGTGTGAACCCACGGATTATATTCCGTCAGTGTGAACCCACAGATTATATTCCGTTACAGTGTGAATCCACAGATAATATACTGTCACAGTGTGAACCCACAGATAATATACCGTCACAGTGTGAACCCGCAGATCATATGCCATTACAGTGTGAACCCACAGATTATATGCCGTCACAGTGTGAGCCCACAGATTATATTCCGTCATAGTGTGAGCCCACAGATAATATACCTTTAGAGAGTGAGCCCACTGATCATATATTATTAACCGCTCAGCCCTATTATGTGTTTTAACTTTATCACAATAAGAAACTTTGACTAAAAACTTTACAAGAATAATTAAAATATAACAGAAGTTCCTCTTACTATTCTAAGCCACAAAACATTATCTTAAAGTATACCAGTACGAAACCGATTGTTTTAAAGAATCCCAGTCTCTCTAATGTAGACCAGTACGAAACCGATTGTTTTAAAGAATCCCAGTCTCTCTAATGTAGACCAGCACCAAACCGATTGTTTTAAAGAATCCCAGTCTCTTTAATGTATACCAGTACGAAACCGATTGTTTTAAAGAATCCCAATCTCTCTAGCGTATACCAGTACCAAA
>NW_013690086.1:0-966 GCF_000517525.1 Limulus polyphemus | reverse complement strand
AGTGCTGTGGTAATATTATATGTAATATTTACAAGTTTGAGCTGAGTACTGTAAGAACTTAGTGTTGTGGTAATATTATATGTAATATTTACAAGTTTGAGCTGAGTACTGTAAGAACTTGGTGTTGAGACCCGTTGTTGGATTTATGTTCCGCACCAGAAGTAATGTTTCCGGGATAAACAGGTTTATGATTTTACATACTTGTAAATTAATTGTACCACTTTCTGGAATCACAAATTGTGTTAAAACAAATATTACTTTCATACGTGCATAAGTGTGCCTACTAAAGCTAGTAAATAAAGAATCATGTATAATATATTCAGGAAGTCTTTGAATGGCGTGAGCTTTTTTTTGTTGTTTTTGTTTTTTTTAAGGATTTATTGTAAAGTTTATAACAAATTCAAAATGTGTATGTTTGCACAACCTCGTGTTCTTTATTGTCGGTCCTGCGTTTACGAAACCAATGAATCTCTCAAGAGTTACTTTTACTAATTACATGAATCAAGATGAAACGAAAAGACTCGCGGATATCACAATGCTAAAACAACTGGAGAAAATTCATCAATAATTTGTAATTTATCATTGTGTAACGAACGTCAAAAGTTTAGATCTTTTGAAATATTTGCCATAAAACTGACGTGTATAAACAAGTTTAAAATTCTCCCTCTGGTGGCTGAAAGGAGTAGGTTGTTTCTCCATCTTTTTACCATTTCAAAAAGTTTCTTAATACGAACACTTGGTATCTTAGAAATAAATGAAGAAGAAGAGTTAACGTGTACAGCTTGTTCATTTCAACTTTTCTAATAAGGTGTTTTTTGTAGTTATAACAATTGACAAACAGTTTTATATGAAGTAATGAGCTTACTTGATCCGGTTTGTACCTATACGCTGTATATCTTCCATCCTAAGTCACAAGCATGGCAGTGCAACAACCAGATGGAGTTTTGAACTAATTATATAGTTAAA
>NW_013690085.1:1525-1966 GCF_000517525.1 Limulus polyphemus | reverse complement strand
ATGATATTCATAATATATCATTATGTAGCAGTGTTGATTTATCACAATTATTTCTCATCATTATCTATTTGATAAGAAAGACTATACATAAATTATGTTTCAAATTATATTCATAATATATCATTATGTAGCAGTGTTGATTTATCACAATTATTTCTCATCATTATCTATTTGATAAGAAAGACTATACATAAATTATGTTTCAAATTATATTCATAATATGTTATTATGTAGCAGTGTTGATTTATTACAATTAATTCTCATCATTATCTATTTGATAAGAAAGACTATACATAAATTATGTTTCACATTATATTCATAATATATCATTATGTAGCAGTGTTGATTTATCACAATTATTTCTCATCATTATCTATTTGATAACAAAGACTATACATAAATTATGTTTCACATTATATTCATAATATATTATTATGTAGC
>NW_013690085.1:0-525 GCF_000517525.1 Limulus polyphemus | reverse complement strand
ATCTATTTGATAAGAAAGACTATACATAAATTATGTTTCACATTATATTCATAATATATTATTATGTAGCAGTGTTGATTTATTACAATTATTTCTCATCATTATCTATTTGATAAGAAAGACTATACATAAATTATGTTTCACATTATATTCATAATATATTATTATGTAGCAGTGTTTATTTATTACAATTATTTCTCATCATTATCTATTTGATAAGAAAGACTATACATAAATTATGTTTCACAATATATTCATAATATATTATTATGTAGCAGTGTTGATTTATTACAATTATTTCTCATCATTATCTATTTGATAAGAAAGACTATACATAAATTATGTTTCACAATATATTCATAATATATTATTATGTAGCAGTGTTGATTTATTACAATTATTTCTCATCATTATCTATTTGATAAGAAAAACTATACATAAATTATGTTTCACAATATATTCATAATATATTATTATGTAGCAGTGTTGATTTATTACAATTATTTCTCATCATTATCTATTTGA
>NW_013690084.1:0-966 GCF_000517525.1 Limulus polyphemus | reverse complement strand
TTTTACCTAATTGAGTTAACACATGTTTATGGCTTTACAAGATTCAGTTTACAAGAATGACATTCACTAAGAAAGAAGATGACAACTTTAAAAAATTAGCTATATATACCTTATACAAATGCATTCTAAACTAATTATAAGAGGGTGAAGTTAATAGATATTTCAACTGTGATGATACTATTGTTGTAGACTGTGTTTTTAATCTAGACCTTTCTATGGGGTTGATTAGTATAATAGGCGTGACATTTGAAATTTTCTCCAAAGTTTTAGAACAGTTTGAGAAGTATAAAACACAATTTATGTTTGAATATATTAATTAATATTGCTTTTTAATTCTGTTACTAAGTTACATGGAGTATGAAGTAATGAGTTACTTAATTTGATTTGTTTCTCAGTTAGTTAATGCAGTTTTGGAATATTAAACTTGTGTTCTCGGAGAAGTAATAAGAGACACCTTTATGTTGTGTAGAAAGAGAAATGAGCAAGTATGTGCAATTGTCTCACTAATGTCTACTGTGAAATTAGGCACATCAGTGAGCACTAGTTAAGCTGACTTGTAGAACTTAAAGTTTAAAGAAATAAAACACTTTTGTTGTCATTAATATCACTACATTATTCTTTCTACAGAGTAATCCAAAAGAATCCACCCAATATTAGAAACTGTTCTAACACTATATTGTTTTCATGCTACATTAATATACAAAGATCTTGTGGAAATCGCTGTAAGGCAAAGAAAGATATGTGGTCAACATTTCATCCAAGCAACCTTCAAAGTGACTGAAATGTTGACAACATATTTATCTTATCTTATGCTTTAACGATTTAAACAGATAATTTGTGTTTTCGAGTTTTAACATAACATTGTTTTTGAGGGACAACAAGAAATCTTTTGGCCCATGGTGGTTGTCTCATTCACTTCATCAAACACCCATCTGCCTATATCTAGCCCTTACTGCTCAAGAACTT
>NW_013690083.1:0-966 GCF_000517525.1 Limulus polyphemus | reverse complement strand
TAGGTTTGACAGTGTCAGTTGAAGAGTAACAAAGTATGGTTTATCACGACTAGGTTTGACAGTGTCAGTTGAAGAGTAACAAAGTATGGTTTATCACGACAAGGTCTGACAGTGTCAGTTGAAGAGTAGTAAAGTATGGTTTATCATGACTAGGTTTGACAGTGTCAGTTGAAGAGTAACAAAGTATGGTTTATCATGACTAGGTTTGACAGTGTCAGTTGAAGAGTAACAAAGTATGGTTTATCATGACTAGGTTTGACAACGGAATAGAAAACATATGTTTATTGCAGAGCACCCTTAATTAAGGCCTGTCCCCATTTAGTTGATAATCAGCGGTCTTTGTTTTCTTCGTGATTTGATTAGAAGCTCTGGCTAGAAACCTAAAATTAGTTTTGAAAGGAACGTGTACGTGAAAATATACCCAGTAAAGTTAATTCGCATCAATAATTATATTTTCGTTAATTAAACGGGAAGGAAGTTAGTTTACGAGTTAGAATAAACTTTTGTTATAAATATAAAAATATTCCAAGTATTCTCCCTCATTTCCATATAAATAGGCTTCATCTGGTTAAGTACAAAGAATGGTTAACCTCCTTTTAACAGAAAAATAATTACTTGCACAACGCTATTGTCAAAAGACGAGTCTCAGTTGTCCATAGTGTCCCAGTTGTCCCTGTGAGTTGACCATAGTGTTTCAGTTGTCCCTGTGAGTTGTCCATAGTGTCTCAGTTGTCCTTGTGAGTTGTCCATAGTGTCTCCGTTGTCCATAGTTTCTCAGTTGTCCCTGTGAGTTGTCAATAGTGTCTCAGTTGTCCCTGTGAGTTGTCCATAGTGTCTCAGTTGTCCAAAGTGTCTCAGTTGTCCCTGTGAGTTGTCCATAGTGTCTCAGTTGTCCCCGTGAGTTGACCATAGAATTTGTTTCACTTATAGGAATATTTCCAAGTTTTTTGTTTTTTCTTGCACAAA
>NW_013690082.1:0-966 GCF_000517525.1 Limulus polyphemus | reverse complement strand
AAAACAGCTATAGTGTACTTTGTTTAGAACAAACCATGGTGACGACATGCACCTACTGTTAACGAAAACAGCTAAAGTGAACTTTGTTTAGAACAAACCGTGGTGGCGACATGCACCTATTGTTAACGAAAACAGCTACAGTGAACTTTGTTTAGAAGAACCCGTGGTGACGACATGCATCTACTGTTAACGAAAACAGCTATAGTGTACTTTGTTTAGAAGAACCCGTGGTGACGACATGCACCTACTGTTGTCGTCACCATGGTTTGTTCTAAACAAAGTACACTATAGCTGTTTTCGTTAACAGTAGATGCATGTCGTCACCATGGTTTGTTCTAAACAAAGTACACTATAGCTGTTTTCGTTAACAGTAGGTGCATGTCGTCACCACGGGTTCTTCTAAACAAAGTTCACTATAGCTGTTTTAGTGAAACAAAAAGATATGTCGTGAGTGCCGATTTGTTTTTTAATTCGCCACTTCCTCTCCAGTAAGTTTACTCTAGGTTTGCTAAATTCACAATCCATCAGTACTTGTATCGTTCCGAGCATGCGTTAAAACTGTTGAACATACGGGAAAAGTGTCTCAACCATATGACAAATGTATCACACGTGTCGGTTTATGGATAAAGACGTGTCACATGAATTGACTATATATGACAAATGTATCACATCTGTCGGTTTATGGATAAAGACGTGTCACATGAATTGAATATATATGACAAATGTAACACACCTGTCGGTTTATGGATAAAGACGTGTCACATGAATTGACTATATATGACAAATGTAACACACCTGTCGGTTTATGGATAAAGACGTGTCACATGAATTGAATATATATGACAAATGTAACAAACCTGCCGGTTTATGGATAAAGACGTGTCACATGAATTTAATATATATGAAAAATGTATCACACGTGTCAGTTTATGGATAAAGACGTGTCACATGAATTGAATATATATG
>NW_013690081.1:0-966 GCF_000517525.1 Limulus polyphemus | reverse complement strand
TCAAAACAAAAGTATTAATATCTGACCAAAACATTTTACTTGTACAAAACCTTCTGTACAGTAATAGAAGTAAATTATATTACACACGACAAAATTTCCATGTGTGTATCTCCTGTACTACAAAAAATAAAAACACAACAAAACTTCCATATGTGTAGCTCCTGTACTAAAAAAATCACAACAAAACTTCCAGACGGGTAGCTCCTGTACTACAAAAAACAACAACAACAACAAAAAAAAACACTCCCAGACGTGTACCTCCTGTACTACAAAAAATAAAAACACAACAAAACTTCCATACGTGTAACTCCTGTACTAAAAAAATCAGAACAAAACTTCCAGACGTGTAGCTCCTGTACTACAAAAAATAAAGGACCAACAAAACTTCTGTACATGTAGCTCCTACATTACAAAAAAAAAATAAAGATTGTGCACCCTGTTATATATGTATATTTATTATGTTGGTTCGTGTTGTTAAGCCCAAAACTACACTGTGTGCTACTTGTACTATGCCCACTATGGATATGAACAGAATGTAAGGGTTAAAGATATGATATATAAAATACGAAGAACCAAATTATAAATAAGAAAAAATTAGGGAATACCTGGTTCCAATTTATATTCGTGTTGCTATTTGTTCTAGTTTCAATAAAAGTATCGTATTTAATGTTTTAATTGTTTAACTTGCCCCCCCTCTTACGTTACATCTTTACAGGGTTTGCCCTCTTATATAACTTGTTTTTTTTTCATATCTTTATGTGACTGACCTGTTACTTCAATTTGTCTATTCTTGAACAAGTAAAATGTTTTGACAAGTCAAAAAAAAAAAAAAAACACTAGTACAGGAGCTACACGTCTGGAAGTTTTGTTGTGATTTTTTTAGTACAGGAGCTACACATATGGAAGTTTTGTTGTTTTTTTATTTTTTGTAGTACAGGAGATACACACATGGAAATTTTGTTGTGT
>NW_013690080.1:0-966 GCF_000517525.1 Limulus polyphemus | reverse complement strand
TTTTGTACTTTAACACCTAAGCTACTTTGTTATACTATCTTAAATTCTTTAATTACTTATGTACTTTAACACCTAAGCTACTCTGTTATACTATCTTAAATTCTTTAATTACTTTTGTACTTTAACACCTAAGCTACTCCGTTACACTATCTTAAATTCTTTAATTACTTATGTACTTTAACACCTAAGCTACTTTGTTACACTATCTTAAATTCTTTAATTACTTATGTACTTTAACACTATCTTAAATTCTTTGATTTCTTATGTACTTTAACTCCTTCTGTGTTTATTCCCTGTGTGTAACATTTTATGATAATATTACATCTGCTACATAGTTTCAAGGCCACTAAAACAAGATGCTTACGATTTCACTGCAGAAATCCTTTTGTAATATCAGATTTAGTAGCACTTATAACTAACTTACAAAACATTTGTAGGCCTACTACACTCAATTTTATAATTCATTCACCTTGATATATGCACACCTTATAAAGCATCAAGTATCTAAGATATATCTTGGTGATTCGCTGCCTCTTGTGATGGTGAAATCAAAGTTCATCCTTTCTTTCAGTAATGCAGAAAATGTTAACCCAGAACATCTGGGAAAGTACGTTATCCTATTGAAGATACTTGGTTGTCACATGACAAATACATGTGCTCAACATCATATATGACCAATAGAAATCTTAGGAATACATTAGATATCTAGCCAAGACAACCACACCTGTTCTGGAATACATGGAAAGAAATTTAGTATTTGCCATACACTCTATGGCACAATGCATACAAACAGATATCATGGCACAGGCTCTATGGCACTAAGCAGAAAAAGGATCATATTGCACACATCATGTTTCAACGTTCTGAAATATAAAACATTTCACTTTTTTTGCTTTAATCAAACTAAACTCCCTAAATATATCCCAACATAACAACTTCAGTCACTTATAACACAAAAAACGAAAA
>NW_013690079.1:0-966 GCF_000517525.1 Limulus polyphemus | reverse complement strand
CATGCAAGAAACTAAATAACGGTATTGAATTTTGTACAATAATTTGAAGCATAAAAGAAACATCAAAATTAGTGTTATTTTGCATTGAAAGGGTGTCTAGATACCCAAATCGAATTAATTAATAGTCGCCTAGTCATGTTAGCCTAAGTAATTATAAGAACAATGTGTGTCAGTAAGTCCGTGAATGCTAGCTTACGTGGAAACAAAATATTCCTATTGGCTAATTGTACAGTGGTACTTTTACGTTTATACTAGGGCAAAAGTGAACGACATTAAACGTGCGTTGTTTTTTACGAGTGCAAAATTACGATGATTATAACAGTAACTTTAAAAACAATTACTTCGGTGACATAAACAAACGCATAAGGAAACACATTAAGTTAATATTTTACCTTTCTGCATCTTATAAATAACACAGTACCATTACATACCAATACAAATTCCAACAGGCGCATAAAATTCGACAATTAAGCCTAAAGTTTAAATACGCTTCGTAGGCTAAGCACGAGTTTATCCGCTATATAATCTACGGCAATTAACCTTAACAGTCATTGTCACGACTTCATTCATTGTCGATGCTCTACAACTAACACATTGCGTGAAAGAAAATAACTACAGTTTTCAGATGATATATAAATATGATTTAGACATATATATATATATATATACACACACACAAGAAATTCACAAAGAAAAAACACGTGACACCAGTCGGTTTTTACATTTCTTAACCTCATAATTATAGAAATTCAGTATTTTATAACTTTCTCAACACAGGTGCCTAAAAATCGACAATTAGGTCCAAAGTTTAACTACGCGAAAATGAGTTTAATCGCTAGGGGAACAAAATATTACACCATTTCCCTTATTGGTGGAACAAAATATTACACCATTCGCGTTATTGATGGTAATTGGTGGAACAAATATTACACCATTTCCGTTATTGATGGTAATTGGTGAAACAAA
>NW_013690078.1:0-966 GCF_000517525.1 Limulus polyphemus | reverse complement strand
ATATAGTGTGGTTTTAGTGTGGTTTACAGATTATCTATCTTACTTTGCTTTGACTGAGAAATTCTTTGACTGAGAAATTCTTATTGATAATAGAGTAAAATTTGTTTATCTATATATACTTTTCAATAAATTGCATGATTATTCAATTTTGATGAAGAACTTGTATAGTTTATACAAATTCTAATTAGTTTTATGCACTAATTTGTCCATTGATTATTCCTTATTGAATATAAAAGAAATAAGTCAAATGTCATTGAGTTAACTCCTTTCAAATTTAATTAACACGAAAATCTACAATTACAGGAAATGACTTTTGGAAATACCGTTTGATTTGAAATGAAAATGCAATGTTGGCTGTTTAATTTATCTGAGAGCTTCTTTGAGATGGAAATATCAGTAAAATGTAAAGAAAACATGAGTGTAAATGTGTTCAATATCTTTTCGGCTAGGAAAGATGAGTCTCGTTTATTACCTGGAAATTCAAGACATAACTGGTACATCAGGTAAGGGATAGATATGTATATAAAATTGTTGACTGCTTATTTATAATTTCTAAAGTACATGTTTTCACAGTTTGTCTAACATCTATTTGTATAATTGTGCTTAATAGCACAAATGTAGCTATTTAGCGAGAACACCTCGTGAAGAATTTTTAATATTATTTTTTCATAATTTTCCCTAATATAACCTAAGGCAACGTGATAAGTTTCGAAATTTTACATTTTAGTTATTTTTTTTTAAATAAATTGAAATATATACGTGAAAAACTAGGTATTTATGTTTGACCTCTTGTTTTTTGCCATCAACTTCTGATGAAATATAAGTCTAATTTATTTATAATTTTAGTACTAGTACACAAAATAATTTTTATTTGCTTAACTATTGTATATATAAGAACATAGAATGATAACCTGCAGAGAAGAAACAATATCCTATAACTTACTATTTAATAGATTAAACTATGCC
>NW_013690077.1:0-966 GCF_000517525.1 Limulus polyphemus | reverse complement strand
GCGACACGGTAAAAACAAAACAGCATGTTTAATCTTCGGACGTTTCGAAATTTACACATTCCATCATCAGCGAGCTAAAATGTATTATATACATACGTAATGAAGTCATTGTTATTGAGTCATATGGTATTACCGAGTCACTTTCAAAGTCCCCCTGTTGGAACAGCGGTAAATCTTCGGACTTACAAAATCAGGGGATCGATTCCCCTCGGGGGACACAGTAGATAGCCCGATGTGGCTTTGCTCTAAAATCAAACAAGCAATTCAAAATGGTTCCTTCGGGCCTTATTTTTATGACGTGTATACAGGTGGATAATTTGTAATCATTATGTGTTATCTATGCATGTAAAACGTTGTTGGTAAAAATAATTGTTAATTAAATGGT
The DNA here is from genome assembly GCF_000517525.1 of Limulus polyphemus. NCBI lineage: Eukaryota > Metazoa > Arthropoda > Merostomata > Xiphosura > Limulidae > Limulus > Limulus polyphemus. Next base: position 581 of record NW_013690077.1, on the reverse strand, counting down.
TCTTGCGAACAAATTAGCTTATAAAATTTATATTCCTCTTTTTTCAATAAACTCGCACTTATACATATCCCTCCTGTCTGATAAAAACAAATTATTGTTCCTATAAGTATATGTATCAACGACCTAACAGTGTCCCCTCACGGAACGTAAAGATCGTCAAGTGTACTAAGACTCCATATTCCTTCTGTCTGATAAAAACAAATTATTTTTTTTCTATAAGTATATTTATCAACAACCTATCGGTGTCCCCTCTCGGAACATAAAGATCGCCAAGTGTACTAAGACTCCATATTCCTTGTGTCTGATAAAAACAAATTATTGTTTCTATAAGTATATGTATCAACAACCTATCAGTGTCCCCTCGCGGAACGTAAAGATCGTCAAGTGTATTAAAACTCCGAATACTAATTATTCTCCCATAACATAAGTAAAACTTATGTGTGTTACTCTGTTCATGTCTCTAAATACATAAAATAACATTGTGCACTGAAGAACAATCAAATGCTGAAGATAAATTGCATTTTATAAGAACGATGTTCCAGGTCCTGTGGAGTACTTGGAACAATTTCCCCATCATTGAG
>NW_013690076.1:0-966 GCF_000517525.1 Limulus polyphemus | reverse complement strand
CTCAGAAAACATAAAAATGGAAGTAACTATTGAATATAACAATACTGAAAAACATAGAAATGGAACTAACTATTGAAGATAACAATACTGAAAAATATAAAAATGGAAGTAACTCTTGAACATAACAATACTTAAAAACATAGAAATGGAACTAACTATTGAACATAACAATGCTGAGAAAACATAGAAATGGAACTAACTATTGAACATAACAATACTGAAAAACATAGAAATGGATCTTAACTATTGAACATAACAATACTGAAAAACATGGAAATGGAACTAACTATTGAACATAACAATACTGAAAACATAGTAATGGAACTAACTATTGAAGATAACAATGTTGAAAAAACATAGAAATGGAACTAACTATTGAACATAACAATGCTGAGGAAACGGAGAAATGAAACTAACTATTAAACATAACAATACTGAAAAAACATAGAAATGGAAGTAACTAATGAACATAACAATGCTGAAAGAACATAGAAATCGAACTAAGTATTGAACATAACAATGCTGAGGAAACATAGAAATCAAACTAAGTATTGAACATATCAATGCTGAGGAAACAGAGAAATGAAACTAACTATTAAACATAACAATACTGAAAAACGTTGAAATGGAACTAACTATTGAACATTACAATACTGAAACAACATTGAAATGGAACTAACTATTGAACATAACAATGCTCAGAAAACATAAAAATGGAACTAATTATTGAACATAACAATACTGAAAACATAGAAAAGGAACTAACTATTGAACATAACAATGCTGAAAAAACATAGAAATGGAACTAACTATTAAACATAACAATGCTCAGAAAACATAAAAATGGAACTAACTATTGAACATAACAATGCTGAGAAAAAATAGAAATGGAAGTAACTCTTGAACATTACAATACTGAAAAATATAGAAATGGAAATAACTCTTGAACATAACAATACTGAAAAA
>NW_013690075.1:0-966 GCF_000517525.1 Limulus polyphemus | reverse complement strand
CACTTGGACATTCCTTCTGTATGGTAATATTACCTAACACAACACTCGGACATTCTCTCTGTCTGGTAATATAACCAGTCTAATATACAATACTCCCCTAACACAACTCTGTCTGGTAATATAACCAGTCTAACTATACAATACTCCCCTAACACAAGTAAGTTAGACTGGTTATATTACCAGACAGAGAGAATGTCCGAGTGTTGTGTTAGGTAATATTACCATACAGAAGGAATGTCCTAGTGTTGTGTTAGAGTAGTATCGTAAGTTAGACTAGTTATATTACCAAACAGAGAGAATATTCGAGTGTTGTGTTAGGTAATATTACCATACAGAAGGAATGTCCTAGTGTTGTGTTAGAGGAGTATAGTTAGACTAGTTATATTACCAGACAGAGGATACTCCCCTAACACAACTCTGTCTGGTAATATAACTAGTCTAACTATACTCCTCTAACACAACACTAGGACATTCCTTCTGACCGGTAATATAACTTCTCTCACCAAAACCTAGAACATTCAACACTCCTGCCTGTTGACTCTCTGACATTGGAGTTCATAAAAAAAATGGCTTATATAATTATCTTTTATCAACAAAGGTAATGGAGAACATTTATTTGAAATAAAATTCTTAAGAAATTCAAAATTATAACTCCATCCAATCTTCTTTTCAGGTTGTAGGTCACAAGTTGAAAGTACTTTAAAAGAACTGAAAAGGTAAGTTCATGTAAGATCCAGAAGATAATTTCTACCTTCCAGCCAATCGAAGTAACGAAGTGTTTTTCCGAATTAAAAAATCTTCAGAATTCGTTTTCTTTCAATTGAAATGTACCGATTAAACACATGCTTTAATGATAACTTTATTCGTATTGTGAATTTACTTACAACGATGCCAAATTATAACGACTTTATCTACCAGTATACAAAATAATAACTTTACTTCCTAGTTAATTCACTAGAGGATTTG
>NW_013690074.1:0-966 GCF_000517525.1 Limulus polyphemus | reverse complement strand
GATCTGTGCAGGTTATATTAGGAAACTTGATTACTGCAGGCCATACCAGTTAACCTGACTGATCTAGTTAAATAACCCAACTGAATGGTGTCATTCCTATGATAGCTTGCTACTACATGTTTGAAAAAAAACCTTTTATTTTATATTCTCAACAAACTTACCTGTATTCTAGGTATAGTTAAAAAAGTGTTATTTTTGGAGAGGTGGAAATTAGGATGGGTGACAGGAGAAACCAGTTGACTGTCCTTTAGCCACATCACATCTGGTTTAGGGTTTCCTTCAACAGGACACTCCAGCACTAAAGTATCATTTTCTTTCACTCTGGGGTTTATCGTAGCACTAGGATCCTTGATGCTAGGAGGAACTACAGTAAAAAAAACAACAGGTTTGTCGGTACTCCTACAAAAACTAGATTTAAAATTAGTTCTGCACGGGTGAGTAATACAGTGTTCTGTCATTGAAAGACCTTTAAATACAGTCAAGTTTCAACTGTCTGTAACAATCAAGGAATTATGGATATGCACCTTTTCAGTCAATCTAAGTCCTGCTCGAAAGTAAAGTTAGAAGTGTCTTGAGATGCATCATGTTTGAAAGAGTTACCTGTACTTGTTGTTTCATTATCTATGAAGTCAATCCAATATTTATTAAGTCATAGATAATAGGATTTAATAAATGATTATGTTAAATAAGAAGGAGTTTTCATCTCCAAAGAGATTCTGAGTCTTTTACTAGAGCTATTGAGGAACAACAACACACCGAGTGCACAGTTCCCCATTGAATATTCTGAAGCATAAACTGATGAAAGGTTTGAAGCAAATACCTTTTTTTTTCAAAGACAAATGTCCTAGTAATCTAACTGAACCAAACCTCACTAGAAGTCAAGAAGTCCTAGCATATTAAATGATTATCCAGATAAGTTTAGGTCAAGAAGTCCTAGCATATTAAATGATTATCCAGCTGAGTTTA
>NW_013690073.1:0-966 GCF_000517525.1 Limulus polyphemus | reverse complement strand
ACTGCTGTAAGCTACACCGAAGATAGGGGCCAGCATGCCAGTGTGAGAAAGCTAGATGGAATTACTAAGTATAGGTGAGATCTTGAGTACGACATATTGCAAATAGAGAACAACTGATATAATATATGAATTGAATAAATTACAGGGGGCTTCATGCATTAAACGTGGCAGTATATCAAACTCTCACTGGTCTGACAAATTTGTTACTCTAACATTATCTTGTGTGATCAAAGTTACTGGATTTACGATGGTCGACTGTATATGTATATGTGTCCATGTATATGTAGATAGTATGTGTAATATAATTTAGATGTACATAACACGAAACACATTCCCTATTTAATTTAATTGCAAGAATAAGCTTGGTAATTATGAAAAGGCACATTTTGTTTAAACAGGAAATTGAGATTGTATAAAAGCTAATAAAGCTTTAAGGTTACTCCATGTGACGTAGCATATAACGTCTTACACACAAAGAGTCTTTGATATTTGTGGTAACAACTTGCACATTCGATCACCTTGGCCATGACTATTCCCTTGGCCTGTGACTATACAGATTAAAGGTCCACACTATCTTCTTGTAAAACAGTTGAAGTGTAGTGATTTGCAAGTTTAGATGGTTCCTAAAATCAGGACTATCTAATACGAAGTTCTTTTTTTCTGTGATTGTAAAAGTATACGAGACACGAAATTTAAGCTGCTTGAAGGAAAGACTTTCTGTACTTTTGAACTATATTGGGAAAGAAAGGGAAAGGCTAATTCTAGCAGAGAAATAACAGGCTACTCCATGACCGGCTATCATTCACAAACCAGAGGTAGTGAATAAAGTCAAATAGTTTGTCACCAGGAATATTCCAAAAATACAGTAGCTCGCTGCAGTTAAAACAAAAACCTTCCTTGAAAATGAAAAAGATGATTCAAACGTATTTAGGTCTTCAAGAGCAACACAACAGCCATGTTCACAAG
>NW_013690072.1:0-967 GCF_000517525.1 Limulus polyphemus | reverse complement strand
TACTCTGGGTGAGGTTTAATCTTTATAACAGTATATTTCAGTTACAGTTTCTTAATTCAGTTATTGTACCTTCTATAAAAACAACAACAACACTACATTGTAACTCCACATCTTTCTACTCTGGGTGAGGTTTAATCTTTATAACAGTATATTTCAGTTACAGTTTCTTAATTCAGTTATTGTACCTTCTATAAAAACAACAACAACACTACATTGTAACTCCACATCTTTCTACTCTGGGCGAGGTTTAATCTTATAACAGTATATTTGACATGACCTGTAAACAGCTGAAACATTTTATTTCAATCAGCTGATATTACCTGTAAATAGCTAGAACATTTTAGTTGAATCAGTTGACATGACCTGTAAATAGCTAGAACATTTTAGTTGAACCAGTTGACATGACCTGTAAATAGCTAGAACATTTTATTTCAATCAGTTGACATGACCTGTAAATAGCTAGAACATTTTAGCTGAACCAGTTGACATAACCTGTAAATAGCTAGAACATTTTAGTTGAACCAGTTGACATGACCTGTAAATAGCTAGAACATTTTAGTTGAATCAGCTGATACGATCAAGATTACATAAGGATAACAACAGCTAATTTTCTAAAAGACAAAAAATACTAAACCATTCAATACCACTTCCTCTGACATCTTTTTCAGATGTTGAACCAGTACTTGTTGGAAGATGAAGCAAGGTGTGAGTTTTGAAAGCTGTATATTTTCAGTGCATTTGTCATCCTTCTCTGGCAAGTATTTTCTCCCAAGGTAACACAGACCCTGATCACACAAAATACTTAATAAAATATAATATCAATTTTGCAATTAATTCTGTTATGTATTTTACAGAGAATACAAGTGATTTTGCTAATTTTTTGTTCAGTTCTTTAACTGACTGTTGTAACATAAAATTACTCATTTTGTCAGTTCTTTAACTGACTGTTGTAACATATAATTACTCA
>NW_013690070.1:0-967 GCF_000517525.1 Limulus polyphemus | reverse complement strand
TTTTGCTAGTTTCTAACAAAAATCACTTGGAATGATGTTTTTATGTTAGCACTGGCTATGCTTCAATGGCCATTGTTTTGATAGGCCAAGTTTATCTGTACACATGCAACATGTGATTTTGACCAGGGATAGAGTATATTGACAGTGTTGGTAGAAATTGAAAATATCTTCCAAGGACGGCTGGTACTAACAGGCCTGTGTAACGGGGGATTTATGATACAGTGGTTATCATACAATATGTGTATCATGGAGCCAAATATTGTGATACATAGGTGCTTCAGCAAATCATTACAGCACTAAATGATATAATCATTATTCTCCAGATGAAAATAAAGTGTTATGATTCAAATGTAGCATAAAAAATGCCTTTAGAGCACTGAATAGGATGGTTATGGAATGTTTTTGAATTCTAAATTAAAAGGATAAATCTAGTGACTTTAAAATCAGAGAGAGTGAGTTTAATTTATGGATTTGCTATTAAGTTCTTAAAAGTATTAATTTCTGCATAAGAATATGTTCATTTAATACAATAAGATACAAAGGTAGGTAGTTGAAAGGTTGGTGATCTTAACTGGATGAATTGGTTCCTCTCACCTCCTATATTTAACCAATCATAGACACAAAAATCTTAGTACTACTTATGTCCATAACTTTTTGTATTTTTGTTGTAACAAATATGTATACATATTTTAAGTGTTTGAAAAGGTGCAATAAAAAGGCTACTAAATTAACTTCTTGCTTACACAACATTATATACAAAGATACAAGTAAAACAACTTAAAACCTTATTTTTCACTAAACAAGAAGGAATCCTCAATAGCCATGGCACTTGAAATTCTTTAAGGCAGGATTGGGATCAATTAATCTATGATAGAATTTTTTCATTTTATTAGCTATATTTTTGTGTGCCAGCAATACCAAGTATGAGGCACTCATATACCTGAATCGATTTTATTACTCATCAGGG
>NW_013690069.1:0-967 GCF_000517525.1 Limulus polyphemus | reverse complement strand
TATTGTTGATTTGTTGAGTAAGTTGATTTGCTTCACTAAAGTTTAGTTTAAAGGATCGATGTAAATAGTTATGTTCAACCATTACAATTGTAGAAAGTTATATTTTTACCTTTTTTGTAGATATTTTCACAAATCTTTGTCTAAAGCTTGTTTGTTATCAGCTGAAACTAATGCATATAGACCAAAACATCGATAAACTCTATTTGTCAAAAAGGATTACATCTACATAAATAAGTAATATTCTTACTATTTTTTTCTTGTATACATTTGTCATCAAGTGATTGATAGATAGTTAATGACCAGTATCGTTTAAACATGTGTAAATGGTGTGGACTCTTTCAACTCTATTGGTTATTTTATTCTGACTCATCACACCTAGAAGGCATGTTAATAAAACTGATTCTCGTGTAAAACCAAGTGATGTCTTCATTTAAGGTTAAAACAAGTATATAACTGACAGACTAAAGACTTTTTCTACTCTTTGACATTAAAATTTTCATTAAAACTTTAGTTTACCAAAACATCAAATACATTTTTCACAAATTAACAGTTTATAACTGAAAAAGTTAGGGTATACTTCTCGTATTTCTATGAGTTCATTGTACTTTACAACAAAAATATTTTACTCTCAATGGTCAGTAGAGTTAATTTGCGCCCACATACAACAATAAGTCACAAGTTCAAACAGCGTCAGTCTGCAAATATATGGAAAATATAGCTTTAGCAAATAAATAAATTTTGCTATATACTTGTTGTTAACACTAACACTTTGTTTTGATACAAAATATCACAATTTTGTCATTCGTCCCAATGAAAGATATGGTATAAAACAAAAGACACATCTATTAATTTTATAAATATAACTCATTTATTGTATATCATTACATAATATACTGTTACGTTTCTGCTTGTTTGATAATTTCCGTAAAAATTCTCTCTGAGAAACTTCAGCGATACAAGTTCTTTC
>NW_013690067.1:0-967 GCF_000517525.1 Limulus polyphemus | reverse complement strand
ACTGTCATATCTTTCATAAAGTACAAGACCTATAAAAGTATTACTGTCATATCTTTCATAAAGTACAAGACCTATAAAAGTATTACTGTCATATCTTTCACAAAGCAGAAGACCTATAAAAGTATGATGACGAAAATGTATCCATGTTATTAAACAAAATAAAGTAACTTAATCCACATATGATTGGTACTGGACCAAAATATAGTAATGTTAGTAAAAGAAACAAACGACCTGATCCGATACACAACATGTTGATAATGAAAGGTTAATATTGCTAAATGATAAACTTTCTAATTTCTGACAGATCTTTCAACTGCTTTGTAGCAAATTGCTCAAAAACTGAGCTTTACTTTGAGGCAAGTTTCAACATAGAATTAATATTTTTGTGATAATCAGTAGCTATGTTGTTTGAAAAGATAATTCAACACCAGAACCAACTGTGTTGAGTATAACAGCACTACTGCAGTATTCGTGTTAAGTATCTAGAAATAATTATGTGTTCCCTTTCACTAAAATAAAAAAACAGCTGGAGTAAGCGTATGATTCTTAAAGTGATGTTTTTACTTTCCATATCACTAAATTCTTTGGTGCTTTTGGTATTTCAGTCAGGTTCTTGCTGTGTATGTCCTGCAGTCGGGGCCAAAAGACTACCGAGTCTTCAAGATGCTGTGTCAGTGTTTTGGGCTGTTCCATCATCCACAACTACCCCCTTCAGGACTATACAGAGGTGTATTGAGGTGAGAATGTTTAAGTGACAGTACCTTTTATTCTAAGATTCTTCTTAAGTAACTTTGTCTGGTTACCTTAGTTGTGTTTGTGATGACTATTAACCATGGTCAAACATTGCTTTCAACAGGACTGTTTAGATTATTTTCTGTAGCAGGTTTGTCTGTATGTTTTAGGTCCTTGAATTAAGGTTGTTAACTTGATTGTTTTATATCTGAGTAGCTGTTTGTTAACTTGGTTG
>NW_013690066.1:0-967 GCF_000517525.1 Limulus polyphemus | reverse complement strand
GGCTGACAGGTGGGTTCTTCAGGTTTCACCCATGGCCTATCTCTCCGCTTCTCTTCCTCTCTTTTCCTCTTTCCCTTTCTCCTCCATCTGACCCCGTTTATCTTCAGTGTCTCAAGGATGCAGTCTCAGACCTCTTGGCCAAGAATATTGTGGAGAGACTTCTTACTCCTACTCTGAGATATTACTTTTATCTCTTTATGGTCCCAAGGAAGACTAGGAACTGGTTTATAGTCATCCTTTAGTTCCAAATAGAGGGTTTCTTTTCTCTCTGGTGGTTCTTTTCACCTTGTCTGTGGATGAACAAGGTCAACATTTTGGGCACTTATTCACACATTCCTTGGTCTGTCTTCCAGACATTTTCTCTGCTTCATCCATCAGAATTGAGTCTTCTGTTTCATCCTTTTCTTTTTGGCATTGTGTCTGCTCCTTTTATTTTTAATCGAGTCATGTAGGCATTCGTCCACCATAGTCATGGATTGGGGCTAAAGTTCCTCTACTACAAGAATGATTGGCTTCTTCTCATCCCTTTTTGGGAGGGCTCCTTCTTTCCAAACCTCCATTCTTCTGCAGGAGACTGCTTGACTGGGCTTGCTAGTCAAGCATCTAAGTCTTTTCTTATGCCTACCCAATATTTTTCATCTGTGCATATTCTTCAACTCTCATCTTAGTCAGGAGCAGCCTTCACTTCTTTGAAGCGAGCAATGAAATGCCTTGTCACCAAAATTTGTGCTTCTCATTTTCACCCTGCACACAAGATTTTTTTGCTTTTGGGGACTCTGGCTTCACTATAAATATTCATTCCTTTAGGTTATGCACTCATGTGCCTCCTCCAGTGGACATTGCAAGACTAGTGGAACTATTGTCCTCAGTAGTGCTCCTCTCATATTCTCTTCTTAAGGACTTGTCTTGGTGACTCGACTATGCCAATAAGATGATGGACCATCCACTTGCTGCTCCTATTACCAGA
>NW_013690065.1:0-967 GCF_000517525.1 Limulus polyphemus | reverse complement strand
CCGTTGTGCTTCACACGAGTCACGTATGGTATTATTCCGTTGTGCTTCACACGAGTCACGTATGGTATTATTCCGTGATGCTTCACACGAGTCATGTATAGTATTATTCCGTTATGCTTCACGCGAGTCACGTATGGTATTATTCCGTTATGCTTCACACGAGTCACGTATGGTATTATTCCGCTATGCTTCACACGAGCCACGTATGGTATTATTCCGTGATGCTTCACACGAGTCACGTATAGTATTATTCCGCTATGCTTCACACGAGTCACGTATAGTATTATTCCGCTATGCTTCACACGAGTCACGTATGGTATTATTCCGTTATGCTTTACACGAGTCACGTAGCTATTATTCCGTTGTGCTTCACACGAGTCACGTATAGTATTATTCCGTTATGCTTCACACGAGTCACGTATAGTATTATTCCGTTATGCTTCACACGAGTCACGTATAGTATTATTCCGTTATGCTTCACACGAGTCACGTATGGTATTATTCCGTTATGCTTCACACGAGTCACGTATGGTATTATTCCGTTATGCTTCACACGAGTCACGTATGGTATTATTCCGTTATACTTCACACGAGTCACGTATAGTATTATTCTGTTATGCTTCACACGAGTCACGTATGGTATTATTCCGCTATGCTTCACTCGAGTCACGTTTGTAAAGTTTTTTTACGATATGGACTAGATGTACTTGTTTGCTTCCGAAAAAAAAAAAACGTAATGCACCACACGTGACGTTTGACACTAGGTGGACGTATGTCAATACTCTGTCGTTGTATCTTTTTCTATGTAAAGTCTGTATAAGACAGGAACACATCAATTACAGTGCACGTTGTCTGATATTAGAATATAGCTACTTATTTAAAGCCACGCTTAACTGACAATGTTTCGTTTCCTTCACATTTCTCTTAATTAGCCTATTATGGATTTCGAATAAGAATAGTTGTAAAA
>NW_013690064.1:0-967 GCF_000517525.1 Limulus polyphemus | reverse complement strand
CTTGATCATCGTTCAAAAACTTCTCGTCATAACTAAATTTATTTCACTCGGTGATAAATAAAGCCTTGGTATAAAAAACTCCCTCCTTGACAGGCTTTTATACAGCAGAAAAAGTGCCAAAAATAAGGAGCTATTTATGCCTATGTTAGCGATTGAATTCAACTAAAATGGGAACAGGCAATCACAAGAGGAAATATTATAGGAGAAAAAAAGTGATACTGGACTTTTGTAACTCACGAAGTTCGGAGAAATCGAGGGTGACCTATTATGATTATGTATAAGGAGCGATTACACCGATCAGTATCACGTAAACTAAGTGATCAATTGAAATTGTGAGTAAATCAATCAATCAAAATCATGTTCTGATTATTCCAACCAATCGAAATGTTGTCACCTAACTTGCTGGCACCGTCTTTGTTATGGCAAAATTACTCAGGCTGTCTACCAATGTCATCACTGTAACTGCTGACAAAGGAGAAGGCAACTGTTTGGTAATACCAACTTATTTTGTTGTTTTTGGTGAATTGCTAATTAGAAAGAAGGCATGTTCTCTGGCACTACATGCCGCCAACCATGGTTAGAAGATCATTGTACTAATCAATAAATCGGTTAATGTAACTATTGATTAAATGATAAGCAAATACAATAATCGTCCATCTCTAATTTCAAAGTTTGTTCTTAATATACCAAGCTTCTGGTATACTCAACTTGTTAGGGCTTGCAAGAAAAGTAGAGATCCGACGATTACTTTACTAATCAGTATAGGTTTGTTTCTCCACAAGTCTGACTAAATTTATCAAAAAATAGAGATGGTACACAATAATACACAAGTCACGATAAACTACTAAACACTAGCAAATGTTTCTAATATCTTGTGAAGAACTGAACAGAGAGAAAAAGTAAAAATTTTATTAAGTCTCTCTCAACAGTCAAGATTTAAGCTGTGGACCAAGAAGTATACACCTGG
>NW_013690063.1:0-967 GCF_000517525.1 Limulus polyphemus | reverse complement strand
ATGAAACTGTAAAAGAAGTTGATACTGTAAAACTATCAGAGACTGTAAAGTCTGTTAATGCTGTGAAGCAAGTTGAGATGAAAACAAGTTAAAACTGTAAAGCCATTTGAATTTATTTAACTATTAAGAAATAATTGAATGACAAAACTGAGAGATATTTTTACATTTTATGCCTTTGATAAATAAGTTTATTACGAATAATTCAGCTGAAAATTATATTGATGAGAGATGATGTCCCTGCAGTAGTGACTAAGTGCTTAATATGACTTGTAGTTTTTAAAAACCTTTACACAGAAAGATATATGTCAAGCAGTGATGTACAAAATTAGTCTAGTTAAAGACAACTTGACATGACAAATTACTGTAGAGTGTGGTATGGACATTGTATTTCTCTTAATATGTAGGGTTGTTTCATTCCTCCCCCCATGTGTGTAGAGAAGTGCATGAGCTAGTAATTCAGTGCTATTAACTGGTGTTTAAAAGTTTGCTCTTGACTTTAAAGGATTCAAGGAAAATATCACTCTAGGAATTTTGAATTGCAGTTCTTTTGGTATTGACGTTAATAAGATGGTAGTTTGAAAAAATGTGTTTTAAAAATAAAAGTTTGACCACTTACCCAGCTCATTGAGTCGACAATGAAAAAGATTGAATTTCATACTTCTTTGCCAGATTTTAAAAGTTTCTTGTGTAATGCCCTTTCATGGCTTGTATCCCATTGCCATGAGTATACACTCCACACTTTGGGTGGGCCATATGAATCATTGTCAAGTGTTGCTGTTTGATAAAACAGAATAAGCTTAATATATGGCAGTGGGTGCTGTTGAATAGTTGCCTTCCATCTTGTGTGTCAGTTCAGAATTAGGGATGGATATACACAGATATATGAAGATTCTTAAAAAAATATAAATCATTAATGATCCCTTTTCCCTAAGTGTATAAATAATTCTTTACACATTTTTACCCTAAA
>NW_013690062.1:0-967 GCF_000517525.1 Limulus polyphemus | reverse complement strand
TACGAAAAATACCATTATTACCCACATCATCAATACAACTAGCTGCATATTTAGGCCTGACTGCACGTTTGTTTCTCTGGTGTGTTTGTTATTATGTATATTGTAGATATGTAAACACACCAGAGAAACAAATGTGCAGTCATTACGAAAAATACCATTATTACCCACATCATCAATACAACCTAAATATGCAGCAGTAGTTCGAACGCAGCCATACAACAAGAAAATAAATCACTCAAACAAACAATCACAGCCACAAAAGAAAGAAACCACAAACTAACACAACAACCGAACAAATGAATATTCAAACGCAAAAAAATTACACACCCACAAATATCCAAAATACTAATCAACTTGCTCACAAGTATAGAAAATAACCCCTTAACAGAAGCTAAAAAAAAAAACTTCTTGAATTTATCAGTGAGTATCAAAATCATCAAAATAATCAAGACAGCACTGATTTACTTTTCACCATAGTCAAAAAACAACAATTCCTGACCTCGCTTGTAGACTAACATACAAAAGAAAACTATCCAGTTAGTATAATAAACAGGCGATTTAATCTTACGTATCTCCTAGATTATGATATCATATAGTATAATAAACAGGCGATTTAATCTTACATATCTCCTAGATTATGATATCATATAGTATAATAAACAGGCCATTTATGATTTAATTTCCTAGATTATGATATCATATAGTATAATAAACAGGCCATTTATGATTTAATCTTACGTATCTCCTAGATTATGATATCATATAGTATGATAAACAGGCCATCTATGATTTAATCTTACGTATCTCCTAGATTATGATATCATATAGTATAATAAACAGGCCATTTATGATTTAATCTTACGTATCTCCTAGATTATGATATCATATAGTATGATAAACAGGCCATCTATGATTTAATCTTACGTATCTCCTAGATTATGATATCATATAGTATAATAAACAGGCC
>NW_013690061.1:0-967 GCF_000517525.1 Limulus polyphemus | reverse complement strand
TGTTTGGTGGGACGGGGATTCGAACCCGCGACCCTCAGATTGGGAGTCGGGGCGCCCTAACCACCTGGGTATGCCGGGCCTAATATTTTTTATCTGTCAAGTATAACAATGAAACATAGTTTTCAGTGGTAAATAAGAAAACAAAGATATTTTAATTTAAAAGTGTTCCTGGTACTCTAAGCTCAATACTATCCCGATGTCGTTGTCAAACGTCCAGGGCATCGTTTATCTTTGTTTCATTACAACAATCTTTCTGCAATTATCGATTTCCATTAAATGTCCATAACACTCCCAGTGGGTCAGCGGTAAGTTTGCATACCTGTAATGCTAAAATCCGGGGTTTGATTCCCCGTGGAGAACAGAGTGCAGAGAGCCCACTGTGTAGCTCATAATAACCGAGAGAACGTAACACAGTCGCCTTAGGGAATCATATCTCGGCAGAAGCTGTTAAAATCAACTTTAAGTTGTAAAGTGATGGACAGGAAAGTTCTTCGCCATAGTGGATAACCCCAAGTGTCATATACATGTAGTGTATACTACTAAAGGCCATTTAAAAAGACTGGATAACCCCAAGTGTCATATACAGGTAGTATATACTACTAAAGGCCACTTAAAAAGACTGGATAACCCCAAGTGTCATATACATGTAGTGTATACTACTAAAGGCCATTTAAAAAGAGTGGATAACCCCAAGAAGTGTCACATACAGGTAGTAGATTCTAATACAAAAAATTTAAAAAGACTGAATAACCCCAAGTGTCATGTACAGGTATTATATACTACTAAAGGTCATTTAAAAAGAGTGGATAACCCCAAGAAGTGTCACACACAGGTAGTATATACTACTAAAGGCCACTTAAAAAGACTGGATAACCCCAAAAAGTGTCACACACAGGTAGTATATACTACTAAAGGCCACTTAAAAAGAATGGATAACCCCAAGTGTCATATACAGGTAGTAGATTCT
>NW_013690060.1:0-967 GCF_000517525.1 Limulus polyphemus | reverse complement strand
TTACGGGAAGTTGATTAACAAACGGAGACGTAACAATATCATATTTTTAGAAACTGCTGTGTTTTTCTGTAAAACATGTCGATCTGTACAAACACAAAACATTAGGCTCTTACTAGATTGCCAAGACATCTGACCAGTATAAGTTTTATGCTAAGACACAAAAAGTTCATATCACGTGTAGAGATTTTAGAAATGTTTTGATTCACCAGTAGATCCTCGTGGTGTAAAACAGTTAAATTACTATAAAAAATTCGCCCACAAATAGCACTACTGATTCGTTTCAGCCATGTAAAGGTATCGGGTTATTCCAAGGGTCTTGTAACATGAGTCAAAGTTCATAATAGGGAGAAGTGTTATGAATCATAGGATATTCCAGAAACACTGGCTCATAAGATTGTTTAGTTTGCACTTTTGTTTTTGGCGTATAATTAATGTATGATATAAGTTCTGCATTGAACTTACAATGTGAAAAAAACAAAAAACATTTATTGTAAACAAGTAATAGCTTCACAAAAACTATGTTAGAAATATTGTTATTATACATATGTTTGAAGTATGAAACTTTATTCGTTGATTTTCTTTTGTACTATCCTGCAGATTTTTAATACATTCTACATAATTATAAACTGAATAAACGAGTGTAGTTGTCATGCTCACATAATGTACAAAAATGTTTCATGAAAATCACTAATAATAATTGATCAACTGAACAACTGCATAGGGGAATAACTGGGAGTGAACACTAACGCTGCTATGTCTGAAAACATGTAAGCAAAATATGAAAATACAGATTTTGTCTCAAATAAAACTAATAATCTCGCTTTAATTATAAGAAATATTTGTTTAAACTTTTGAATTTTTTTTTGTGTATTTAAGTTTGAAATAAGCTCAAACTGTAATTAAAGATGCAACCACACCTTAAATCATACCTTCAGTGTATAAACATAAAACTAGTATGTACAATATT
>NW_013690059.1:0-967 GCF_000517525.1 Limulus polyphemus | reverse complement strand
CAATTCATTATTCTTAGTTGTTGCAGAAGGTCGGTTATTATTCAGTAATAAAATACAATTCATTAGTCTTAGCTGTTGCAGAAGGTCAGTTATTATTCAGTGATAAAATACCATCGATTCGTCTTGGCTGTTGCAGAAGGTCGGTTATTATTCAGTAATAAAATACAACCGATTCTTCTTGGCTGTTGCAGAAGGTCAGTTGTTATTCAGTAATAAAATACAATCGATTCTTCTTCGCTGTTGCAGAAGGTCAGTTATTATTCAGTAATAAAATACAATTCATTATTCTTAGTTGTTGCAGAAGGTCGGTTATTATTCAGTGATAAAATACCATCGATTCTTCTTCGCTGTTGCAGAAGGTCGGTTATTATTCAGTGATAAAATACCATCGATTCTTCTTCGCTGTTGCAGAAGGTCTGTTGTTATTCAGTAATAAAATACCATCGATTTGTTTTGGCTGTTGCAGAAGGTCGGTTATTATTCAGTAATAAAATACAATTGATTTTTACACTTTAGTTTTCATGAATGAAGTGAAAACTGTGACTGATAACGGGTGTACGTGTATTTTCTATTTTAAGGCTAAGCTAGTAAGGCTATCTGCCATCATCTCCAATTTTAAACTACTGACCAGAGGGAAAACAGCACTCAATTCCTCACACTAAGGGCTTGACTGTCACTCTTATAACGCACCCATAGCTTAAAGTCTTGGGAATAGTAATTAAGGAGAAGTTGCACAAATTCAAACCCGGGTCGCCAGCTTCGAAATCTAGAATTTTACCACAGGGCTAACTCCCGCCCCATGGAATGCAGGGCGGGGGGAGGGGATATTTAGTGGTATCGCAGGGATTCAAACTATCCCGAAATCGAGACTTTTTATCACAATGCCACCCGTGCACATTATTGTCTTTAAGTAAGAATATTCTTACCATGTATTCTGTGTATCCCAGGGTTCAAGGTTTCTATCCCG
>NW_013690058.1:0-967 GCF_000517525.1 Limulus polyphemus | reverse complement strand
TATAGTTTAGTTGATCCAAAGGGTGATAAAGTTCTTGAATGTAGTATATAAACAACAACAAATCAGTATAGTTTAGTTGATCCACAAGTGATAAAGTTCTTGTATGTACTAATATAAACAACAACAAATCAGTATAGTTTAATTGATCCACAAGTGATAAAGTTCTTGTATGTAGTATATAAACAACAACAAATCAGTATAGTTTAGCTGATCCAAGAGTGATAAAGTTCTTGAATGTAGTATATAAACAACAACAAATCAGTATAGTTTAGTTGATCCACAAGTGATAAAGTTCTTGAATGTAGTATATAAATAACAACAAATCAGTATAGTTTAGTTGATTGAAGAGTGATAAAGTTCTTGAATGTAGTAATATAAACAACAACAAATCAGTATAGTTTAGTTGATCCAAGAGTGATAAAGTTCTTGAATGTAGTAATATAAACAACAACAAATCAGTATAGTTTAGTTGATCCACTTTATCACTTGTTTATATACTACATTCAAGAACAACTAAACTATACTGATTTGTTGTTGATCCACAAGTGATAAAGTTCTTGAATGTAGTAATATAAGTAACAACAAATCAGTATAGTTTAGTTGGATCATTTATATTACTACATTCAAGAACTTTATCACCCCCAACAACAAATCAGTATAGTTTAGTTGATCCAAGAGTGATAAAGTTCTTGAATGTAGTAATATAAACAACAACAAATCAGTATAGTTTAGTTGATCCAAGAGTGATAAAGTTCTTGAATGTAGTATATAAACAACAACAAATCAGTATAGTTTAGTTGATCCAGGGGTGATAAAGTTCTTGAATGTAGTATATAAACAACAACAAGTCAGTATAGTTTAGTTGATCCAGGGGTGATAAAGTTCTTGAATGTAGTAATATAAACAACAACAAATCAGTATAGTTTAGTTGATCCAAGAGTGGTAAAGTTCTTGAATGTAGTAATAT
>NW_013690057.1:0-968 GCF_000517525.1 Limulus polyphemus | reverse complement strand
GGAACATATACCAGTGTAACTCACCCCTAAAATTAAGGCGTTGGAACATATACCAGTGTAATTCACCCCTAAAATGAAGGCGTTGGAATATCCACCGGTGTAATTCACCCCTAAAATTAAGGCGTTGGAACATCTACCAGTGTAACTCACCCCTAAAATTAAGGCGTTGGAACATCTACCGGTGTAATTCACCCCTAAGAATCCGAAGTTGGAATATGTAATTAAGAGCTGAAGTAGATATTTGTAAATTGAACATTGTTCTTATAAAGTGTTACACCTATATGATCTAGATGATCTATGATCTATGATCTAGTGTTATGATCTAGATAGATATGTGTACATAGACAGACAAAGTTATATATAGGTTGTATAAATACGGTTCTCCCCCACCCCCACCCCTCTGGATGCAGCCAAACTTAAGTTTTCAGTATCTACGTATAGTATATACATTATGAACTATTGGTTTTGCAACTTTAAAGGCTGTATTTTAATTACATATTAGGCTTAGTAAGTAAGTCAACTTTAGAGATTACTACAGACATAGAAAAGGTTTCAAAATTTCACACTGTTCGCGGGTGAAATAGCTCACGTGTGATTTAGAACCCATACATTATCACACAGTTACTATATACATATATATATATAGATAGATCTTTTTTCATAGTTCATATTTTTTGTCTTTTGTGGTATTTTTCGTATTTATGTAATAACTAGTCCTTCAACGAATATAATGTTTTTATATTAAATCTATAAATTGGTTTCTTTATAAACGAAACGTTCCATTTTTTGCTTTTCTTTCAGTTGTATACTAATTGAAACGGACAAAGAACGATTCTAGAAATCTCTTAAAAAACTGTCCTGTAATTTCTAAATTATGTTAGAGAAACCAGATGTGATTCACTAAACATCAGGGACGTTATATTGGGGAATGAGGAAGGAGTTTATAGGTTTAGAAAAAAAAACTCTAC
>NW_013690056.1:0-968 GCF_000517525.1 Limulus polyphemus | reverse complement strand
GTGTCAAAATTTGACCAAATATAGAGGAGCTGTATTTCATCAATTTGCATTTTTATCAAACCACATATAATTTAAAATTTGGCCACTGATGTATGCGGTTTCTAAAAGTTCTATTAAACTTGAAAAACCATCTCTGATAATACTGATACTCTGAGTACTCACCCCAATCTTCAAACATTTTACTCATCTGGGCTTTAGCACTTGTTAACAGAATTCTCAGAACTCAAGACATTGAATTTGTAAAACGTTTTTTAGAATATTACTCAACAGACCTATTCAAAACTCAGATAAAAACAAAGCATGTCCAAACATGCTTTTTGAATGTGCATTTTTTTTAAAATTTAAAAATGTAACATTTCTTTTTAGCATAAAATGACATAAACAAGACTCTGAAAATTGGTTTTTTAAAAGTCATTTTGATGCTACAGCATTACATGAAAATTATGATTTAAAAATTTTTGCAGTAGAAAAAGTTTTATATTAAATATTGAGAACATACACAAATCAACGTACATTCGTAAGAGTTGTTCTTAGTAGGTCTTACACCAATACTTAGAATTGTTTAATATCTATTTCTTTTTCTCTTTATATTCATACTCATTGGATGGAAAGATACGTCTTCTCAAGTGATATTATTCTGCTGGTAGAACGTGTCTAAATTTAACAAGACGTACACTTGTGGTATATGAAGCCACGACCTAAAACTAAGGACCGTAGAAAAACTGTTTACAAAATCTCCTTGTAAATAACATTTTCAATGTTTGCACTTTTGGAGACGTATTTTTATCCAGCCACATGTCCATACTCTGGATAGTTACGTAGAGCTGACTGTGAGAAACATCAGCTCAATTAAGTGCAACCCTAACAGACAGACAGACATCCGTTTTCTCAAGTTATATTATTGTAAAATTTATTAACCATCACAGCCAAAAGTTGTTGGTTTATTTTTCTGATGTTCATTATGTTAT
>NW_013690055.1:0-968 GCF_000517525.1 Limulus polyphemus | reverse complement strand
AACCTTAACATTAGCTTAACTTAGTCAGCGATGAAGACCAGGAAAGGTCTGGTGGTCACTGCGCCCGACTAATAATCTACGTGTCGAGAGATTGAAACCCGGCGCTGAACATGCTCGCCCTTTCAGCATTGGGGGTATGATGTAACTATCACCCCACTATTTGTTGGTAAAAGAGTAACCCTACATCTGGTGGTAAGTGCAGCCAACTGGTTGTCTTCCCTCTGGTCGGTAGTTCAAAATTAGGGATGGCAGGAGATAGCTTTAGTAGCTTCGCCTTAAACAAAAATTAACAAACCAACGATAAGTATAGCCATTGACACAAAGTTGCCCATCTGATCTAATGAGCTCAGATTTTGTTTTCGATTAATCAGATGCCTTTAGTGTTTTACATATCAGTAAGAGCTTAGATGTGATCCACAAATTGTTTTTATAGAAAATCTTAAAAATCAATTTCACAAGGCTTTCCTTTCATTTTACAGTACTCAGCAATGTTAAAAGTTCATCGTAGTAGAAAATCTCAAATTTCTATCTTAGGATACCAGATTCCATTCGATCTGAAAATTATCCATTTATAAAAGACAAATCTAAACTTTTGATATTTGTATATCTGTTAATGCACCTGTGGGTTAACAAAACTACTATATTTCAGTGTAAATGTTCTTAAGAAATAAAGGTTCATCCTTTTATTACAAAAGACAAAAGTTATAGCAGTCATAACAATTATAGTAGGTAGAACATAAAATCTTCCTTACAGTTGTTAGATCAAATAATTATAAAATTACTAATTATTTGTTTTTTGTTAATCCTATAAGTTATCTAACAAGTTTCCTATACACAGTTCTTGTTTATGATTCACGAGGAAGTCCATGTTGTTCTGACGAAAATGACGAAATATTGCTAATGAACAGTGAAATGACAACCACAATGAGTAAAGAATATTTATGAACTGAATGTGATAACGATTCTGA
>NW_013690054.1:0-968 GCF_000517525.1 Limulus polyphemus | reverse complement strand
CCAGGTGTATATATCCAGGTATAATTCTCTGATATAGGTTTACCCCACATTACTATGTGCTTTGTTTAACTATATATCCAGGTATAATTCTCTGATATATGCTCACCCCACATGACTATGTGCTTTGTTTAATTATATATCCAGCTATAATTCTCTGATATAGGTTTACCCCACATGACTGTGCTCTTTGTTTAGTTATACATCCAGGTATACTTCTCTAAATAGGCTTAGGTGATGTAACTTATTTTAAAGGCATTTTATTGTCGATTACTTAATCACGTTTTGATAAAACATAGCAAATCAAGATTTGACATTAAAGTTGAAATACGTCAATATGAATAACGAAACAATCATATATGTAACTTTAAAACAAAAGCAAATAATGTTCAATGTCCTAGAAAGATGCTAAACATAACCAAGATATTTTTCTCGGTGCACAATATCGATAATGGTGAAACGTTATTCACTTTAGGGCAATAGATGTGGTGAAACAGCTTAATGAAACATATAAAAAATTTTAACTGTTTCCCACCTAACCATATCAGTGCTTGTTTTCATGAGACAGAAATATGATATCGTTTCAACTATGCTTTTATACACCATTCCAAATGACACTCTTCAATCATAATTGATCAACTTTACAAGGGAAAGAGCGTAACCTTACAAATACACTTTGATCAATTTTACAAGGGAAAGAGCGTAACCTTACAAATACACTTTGATCAACTTTACAAGGGAAAGAGCGTAACCTTACAAATACACTTTGATCAACTTTACAAGGGAAAGAGCGTAACCTTACAAATACACTTTGATCAACTTTACAAGGGAAAGAGCGTAACCTTACAAATACACTTTGATCAACTTTACAAGGGAAAGAGCGTAACCTTACAAATACACTTTGATCAACTTTACAAGGGAACGACATAACCTTACAAATACACTTTGATCAACTTCACAAGGGAACGACA
>NW_013690053.1:0-968 GCF_000517525.1 Limulus polyphemus | reverse complement strand
CTCCAGGTAACGCCGGACACGAGCTGCGGGTAACAAAATTTACATCTAGTTTCTTGTGTAGTCACTTGGAGCATGACATGATTTATGCGCCAGCAGAAGGCGTGTGTTGAGATTATTGTTATTTAAATCCAAATCATCTATTTACTTCTGAAATAAGCTTGTTTTAATCTAACGCTTTAAGAGCCTTATTTCGACTGAAGTCCAAATTACAAGTTGTGTATGCATAAACACTAAAATAACTGGATTATAAACAATAAGTACAGCACACATATCTTACGTTTCATTGGTACGTGGCTACTTTGTCATAAGCTTTAAGACGGTGTTATATATCAGCAAATATTTTTTCACAAACAGAAACGGGTTGGTATTTCTTTTCTTAGCACTAATTCCTCAAAAACATAATTTTATCTCCCAT
Source organism: Limulus polyphemus (assembly GCF_000517525.1). Lineage (NCBI taxonomy): Eukaryota > Metazoa > Arthropoda > Merostomata > Xiphosura > Limulidae > Limulus > Limulus polyphemus. The sequence goes on along the minus strand of NW_013690053.1, from coordinate 553 downwards.
ATTGTTTAAGAGAATTAACATGTGTCAACGTGTTTCGGAGAATGTGCCAAACTTACAATAAAGTAAACATGATAAAACCAATAAATGACGAACTCGTTTCTGCTAAGAAAAGTAACGATATCTACTGATATTCCGAAGCTGTAAAGTATAAGTTCTACATCTCGCACATTATAAACCTTTATTAATCAATATCCTTTTTTTTATTGTTATTATTTGTATCTATGACCCTTTAATATGCGTTTTAAATTGTGTAAACCCTTGGCTGTTTATTTTTTCAGTTTTATTTCCTCTGCTGGTCCCGTAGCACTCCTGAGTTAATACCTTAATATTGCAACGCCACAAGGAGGCCAGTTGACTTCACTTATTAGCCCTTATGGCTTCACAGAAAAGGTGATATTTATGTAAGCTGACAATAGCGAATAAATAAATTACTCAAGAATGCTCTTAGAGGCATTGATGTCAAAAGTCATGTGAAGTATAACTAACACCACCAAGTGCTTATATTCATCTTAGGTGAAAAATGATAAATCTGCATAAAGGAAGGTATATAGTG
>NW_013690052.1:0-968 GCF_000517525.1 Limulus polyphemus | reverse complement strand
AGACAGGTGTATAAGTAGGTAGTATACAGCTTTCTATATCTGTTTATGATAGATAGATGTTTAAATAGAAGAGAATAAGAGAGTGTCAGACATAAATATTGATGAAATAAAATTCACTGTTTGCTTTCAGTTTCTCAAAGCACCGCTGTCGAAACAGCCGTGTGAACGACTTATAGTTAGCCCTAAGAGACAGATAGTCCTGGAAGGACCCTTACAGCTTCTAGGTATGTGTTTATACGCTGTTCTAAAATCCCTCTCTATAAATATTAAATCAACAGTTTCTGAACTGTTTTAATCCCCCAATATAAGTGATAAACCATTCCTCTTGTGTTTGTAAACTGCATCAATCCCACAATTCCTCACCACTAAAATATAATAAAGTAAATCACTTTATCAAAACCTGAGTAATAGAATAAAGGATGGTCCTTTCACAGCTGTTTTTAATAAGTGTTTAAGCCTAGATGGATTTAGGTTTATATTTATAATGATTTAGATAAAACTGTTGAGTTTCACATTTTATTTCAGACAGCGGAAAACCGACTGAAGCTCACATGATCTTGTTCGACGATATGCTGTTAATAACGAGAAGAAAGAAAGGCCTTCATAAAAAGGTAGAAATAAAGAGATCAGTGGGAAGGGTTTCACCGTTTCTGTTGATAAACATTTCAAATATTATCTCGGTTATTTTACCGAGTTTACGATATAGTGAGGAACTTCCTCACTATATCTTGACTGTGTTTACACCCAGTTTGTATTCCTCACTGTATCTTGACTGTGTTTACACCCAGTTTCTGTTCCTCACTGTATCTTGACTGTGTTTACACCCAGTTTCTGTTCCTCACTGTATCTTGACTGTGTTTACACCCAGTTTCTGTTCCTCACTATATCTTCACTGTGTTTACACCCAGTTTCTGTTTCTCACCATATCTTCACTGTGTTTACACCCAGTTTCTGTTTCTCACTGTATC
>NW_013690051.1:0-968 GCF_000517525.1 Limulus polyphemus | reverse complement strand
CAAAAGATTTTAACGATACTGTGGACTGTTAATAAGAAAACAGAAGATTTAACAATAATGTGTCCTGTCATTAAGAAGACAGAAGATTTAACGATACTGTGTACTGTCAATAAGAAGACATAAGATTTAACGATACTGTGTACTGTCAATAAGAAGACACAAGATTTAACGATACTGTGTACTGTCAATAAGAAGACACAAGATTTAACGATACTGTGTACTGTCAATAAGAAGAGACACTATTCGACGATAATGTGTACAGTCAGTAAGAAAACACAAGATTTAACAATAATGTGTCCTGTCAATAAAAAGACAGAATATTTAACGATACTGTGTACTGTCAATAAGAAGACACAAGATTTAACGTTACTGTGCACTATCAATAAGGAGACACACGATTTAGCAATACTGTGTACTATCCATAAAAACACACAAGATTTAACGACACTGTGTACTGTCAATAATAAGACACAAGATCTAACGATACTGTGTACTTTCAATAAGAAGACAGAAGATTTAACGATACTGTGTACTGTCAATAAGAAGACACAAGATTTAACGATACTGTGTACTGTCAATAAGAAGACACAAGATTTAACGATACTGTGTACTGTCAAAAAGAAGAGACACTATTCGACGATAATGTGTACTGTCAGTAAGAAAACACAAGATTTAACAATAATTTGTCCTGTCAATAAGAAGACAGAAGATTTAACGATACTGTGTACTGTCAATAAGAAGACACAAGATTTAACGATACTGTGCACTATCAATAAGGAGACACACGATTTAGCAATACTGTGTACTATCCATAAAAAGACACAAGATTTTACGACACTGTGTACTGTCAAAAAGAAGACACAATATTTAACAATACTGTGTACTGTTAATAAGAAGACACAAGATTTAACGATACTGTGTACTGTCAATAAGAAGAAACAAGATTTAACGATACTGTGTACTGTCAA
>NW_013690050.1:0-968 GCF_000517525.1 Limulus polyphemus | reverse complement strand
AGTGGGTGCGTTATAAGAGTGGCAGTCAATCTCTTAGCGTAGATTGTGGGTGGTGGTTGTTTTATTTTTAGCGCAAAGCTACAAAATGAGCTGGATAGGCGAGAAATCGAACCCAGGATTTTAGTATTGCAAATCCGTAGACTTACTGCTGACCCACCGGGGGACTGGTGCGGTATAGGGGTACTGTTGACTTCTCCCTGGTCAGTAATTCATAATATAAAGGGCGGCAGATAGCGTCAGTAGCTTTGTCATAAATACAAAATACTTTGGGGCCATGAGTACATTAGTAGCTTGGCGACGGTCAAATCCCTCTTTTTAGGTCAGACAAAAGTAGTGCAAGAATTCCTAGTCGGTGCTGTTGACCAGCTGACATTCTTCTAGTCTATTTGTTCAAAATTAGGGACGGGTTGTGCAACATGCCCTTGACTATCTATACATCGTTATTAAGATAATAAACTTCAATAAAAATTCCGTGACTATATATGGTAATATTCAGGTTACAAGGCAACATTGCATTTCTTCTGTTTCATATTGTTTTTTTTTATTATTATTAAACCAATAAATTGTGATATGTATGCGCGAAATATTCACAACTTTTAAGAACATATTGAAGAAATTTAATAACCACTATATATATATTCTTGAACATTAGAATATGGTCCATGTATGAAACGGTTTTCAAGCGTATTTGTAGCAAAACCGTAAAATACTGATACGTATCGTTTTATTTCTGATTTTGTTTGTTTTTATGTTTTTTTTACAGCAAAGATACACAATATGTTATCTGCTCTCTGTTCACCACGGGTAATCGAACCCTGGATTTTAGCGTTGTAAGTCAGAAAAGTTACTGCTGATCAACTTGGAGACATTTCTTTTTTTTTTCATATTCATCAATATAAAGCTTGGGATTTCCGTAATGATGTGCAAAAGGATTAGAAAAATAATTCTCAACGATAAGATACACAATA
>NW_013690049.1:0-969 GCF_000517525.1 Limulus polyphemus | reverse complement strand
CTTACACTGCTAAATTAGGGACGGCTAGCGCAGATAGCCCTCGTGTAGCTTTGGTGGGTGGTGATGACTAGCTGCCTTCCCTCTAGTCTTACACTGCTAAATTAGGGACGGCTAGCGCAGATAGCCCTCGTGTAGCTTTGCGCGAAATTCAAAACAAAACAAACTTTTCGATTAATGCTAACAGTCTCAAAAATTTTATTTATAGCTCGTGAACAGGTATACCTTTACTTAAGAAATGACTGTTTTCGACAGTGCTTGTTTTTGTAGAAATACCAAAAGAATGAAGCAAGAAAGTTCTAAAATACAAATACAATTAAATAACTTTATGAAACAAATATTATCAGCTGCGTTTGTTCTTCCTCAGTTTGTTTGTTAACAAGTACACTTTTAAAAATAGCAAAATGACGCCATGCAAAAGCAAAGAAAATTAAACCTACTAATGCCAAGTTTTCATTTTTAATTAGTTTAGCAGTTAATTCCATGTCAAACATTATTTAAAAATTACCATAAAAATGATACTAATAATGTCTTTTTCCTAAGATTAGGTGTTCGAAACAAGTCCCAAAATGAAACTGGCTTCGATTTTTCTTCCTGCTCAGAACTCTTCTTGTCCATTAGCCCCTGTAAATGTTGAAAATAAATAAATATTCTGTGATAAGAATAAAAACAGGAAATATAATTAACTCTTCAAACAGATATCAAGTAGTATATTAGGTTATCATGGATATCTCAGGATTCATCTTTGGATAGTAGGAAACGCTTAGAGGTCAGTTTTTATCATGTAGTCAGGACAGAAAAATGTGAATGTAAGTAGAATCACGGCAGTATTTTAAGCTAGATACACGTGGTGTGTCAGGGGTAGTTTCACAGATACCCGTGGTGTGTCAGGAGTAGCTTCACAGATATCCCTGGTGTGTCAGGAGTCGTTTCACAGATACCCGTGGTGTGTCAGAAGTAGTTTCACAGATA
>NW_013690048.1:0-969 GCF_000517525.1 Limulus polyphemus | reverse complement strand
CAAATTCCACTATGCGATCGGACAAGAAATGTAGGACAGGGGGCGACGGGGGGGGGGGGTGATGTTAACTAAGTACCTTCCCTCTAGTCTATCAATTCAAAGTTAGGGTCATTATACCTAGATAGCTTCTGAGTAACTTTCAGCAAAATTCATAAAAAAAGACAGACCGATTATCTGTCGTTACAAAAAACCAATTAAGGTAATTCCAAATCTACAATGCGACAACTTAAATAGTATTATTAGACTGACTGACTCCTTTATACAATTACTGAGTACTGACCAGTTTTACAAGCAATAATATATGCGACCCAAGCAAAGTGTTCTGTTAAGAATAAACTACACGGCGTCGATAGGGCGTTCTTTCCACAAATTTATACCTTGCTTTTTTTTATATTTTGATATGAAGTTCATATTGTCGTCGGATCAGAATGTTCAAAGTTCGAGCCCTCGATATGTCACTGAAGACGCTCCACATTTTCAATTGTGAACAAGTTATAAACGTAACAGTCAGTCCTGCTATTTAGTTAAGAGTACAATGCAGTTGGGGAATGCTGCTAAGTGATTGAATTTCCTCTGGTCAGCAGTTTAAAATTAAGGATGGATGTATCTGAACTTTAGGTCTCTGACCCGGCAGTTTAGCCCATGTTTCGTTTAATATATAATTCAAATTGAAAATACAAAACATCGTATTTTACAAGACGCTTTATAAACGACAAGGTCAGAATGCATTACCCTCATCCATTCTTTAATTTTAGTGTTAATTGACCCAGTGGCTCAGCTGTAAGTCCGAAGACTTGAACGCTATAAACCGAGTTTCGATACCCGTGGTGGGCATAACACAGATAACCCACTGTGTTTCTTTGTGTTTAATAACAAACAAACAGTGTTAATTATTGTTTTACCAATTTCCTTCAAGTAACTAATATGCATTAACTGACGAAATAACTGCGAAAAAACCCACTAAAAGTC
>NW_013690047.1:0-969 GCF_000517525.1 Limulus polyphemus | reverse complement strand
CAAACAAACATCTGGATTTTTCACGAAATCTGACTTTATATTAACCTGCATTAATATAAATTAAACTAATCTGTATTAGCTTAGGATTTACATTAGTTACTTTATTTATTATGTTTTCGTTTAGTTTAAGTAATAGGTTATGCGTTATAGATTTGGCGTATAACTCCAAAGTTGGTAAAATAGCGTGTTTTGCCAGTTTTAGCATTATACAACATACTATCAAATAATATGATGCTTGATAATTGATTCACTTATAATCCTGTATTAGTAATTCAGTCTAACTGATGAGAGATGGTATTGAAATAAAGGTATTGTTAACGGGAACGTATTACATCGAAAAAAGCGTGTGGTTGAAACCCATAGAAGCTTGTTATAAGTGTTGTATTTATATGTATTACTGTGGTTATTAGTAATGACTAGGCTAGGCTGCAATTCAGACACATGTCATTTGTAATAAAAAAAAGAACAAAATTGCTCATATTTGTAGATGTTTTTGTTTTTTACAGAAGCTTTATTTCTAATAGTTTTTCAAGAGTGACTTCGTCCAGTTTTGTTTTGAATAAAGTAAACATATCCAGAATGTTAATCATGGTTAATAAAGAAAAAAATAATCTAAATTGTAATGACGGTTAATAGAGTAACCTTATTCAGAATGCTAATGACTGTTTATAAAGTAAACTTATATAAAGTCTTCATCACGGTTAACAGAGTAATCTTGTCCAGAGTGTTAATGATGATTAATAAAGTATATTTATACAAAGTCTTGATGACGGTTAACAGAGTAATCTTGTCCAGAGTGTTAATGATGATTAATAAAGTAAATTTATACAAAGTCTTGATGACGGTTGACAGAGTAATCTTGTCCAGTGCTAATGGTGATTAATAAAGTATATTTATACAAAGTCTTGATGACGATTAACAGAGTAATCTTGTCCAGTGTTAAAGAAGATTAATAAAGTAAATTTATAC
>NW_013690046.1:0-969 GCF_000517525.1 Limulus polyphemus | reverse complement strand
TATATATTGGATGGGGGGAGTAATACCGGGCTCTTGATTATATTAGTTATTTAAAGACAAAGCTTTACTAGGTTGGAATGTTGTTTTTTTTTCGGTAAAGAAAAAAAGGGTAATATAAAATATTCTAACAATTAGTTTTACGCCTCAATTAAAAATTTAAAAAAAAAAGGCATTTTGTGTTTTGTCTCGGACTTGATGTACTGTTATCGTAACTCAGTGAAAATCTATTTTGCTTTAAATCAGTAGTTTTAGACCCTAACCCTGTTTCCAGATTTTAAAAAGCGAACAGATCTTGACTATGTTTCACACAATAACCTTCTGATGTGACTCGTATATGTGTGTGTGCGCGTGAACTTTGGACCAAGTCCGCTTTGTGGTTCCTGTACGTAGAAGAAATACAAGGTGCATGACATCAGACATTGAAATATGTTGCATGTTAAAGACAGAAGAAGGTAAAAATCAGGTTGCGGAGGTATCTTTCTTGGAAGCCCACAACAGTACTGTTTGTGGGTTTGGGATGCTTTCTGATGGACGTCACAGATTGACACAAATGATAATTATCAGCACCATAGATCATTTATGCAATGACTAGATGTTAATAGGTTTTACGTACTGGACAAATATCGGCAACTTTTATAATGACCAAACAACGGACACTTTACGAGATGGTCAAATGTTGGAACATTTTAAATAATTGCCATACCCAGATAACTGAGGTAGTTTTAATACAGTATAGTGTATTCTAATCATTTAATAGTGATCTATACAGCTACCATATAACGTATTCTAGTCATTTAATAGTGATCTATACAGCTACCATATAACGTATTCTAGTCATATAATAGTGATCTATACAGCTATCATATAACGTATTCTAGTCATATAATAGTGATCTATACAGCTATCATATAACGTATTCTAATCATATAATAGTGATCTATCTATACAGCTATCATATAACGTATTCTA
>NW_013690045.1:0-969 GCF_000517525.1 Limulus polyphemus | reverse complement strand
GCAAATAGTGCTAGAGCACCAAAAGAAAAAAAATGTCTGAAAACGAGTACAGCCAAATGAGAAGTGTTAATTTGGTAGAATTGAATGGAGGGAGCCACATGCATCATGAGAGTTTGTTGCACTCTTATTAATGGAGGGTTGAAATATTTGGTCTGTTTCTGTATTGACTGATTCCAATGTATTTCTCATTCAATTGGTCTGTTTCATTCTGTTTTATATCAACTTGGGAATATCTTTCAAATTGATTTCAATAAAATAACAAGTCTTTTTAATATTATACAGAGCTATACATCTTAAAGTCTTTAAAAACGTTACCTTTGAAACTAATATTTATAATTGGTTACTTTCAAAATGGTCCAAATGAAAAATTTCATTCATTGAAAAATGGATGCAAAAAATTTACTCAAATAAAAGAGGTTGTTCATATCAGTTCACCAGAAAAAAATAAAATGAGTGATTTAATACACAAACTTTTGGATAATTCAAATGATATTTCAGAATTAAAATAACAAGGCATTTTGATATTTGAAAGCTTCACAACTCATAAAGAAAAAGAGAAGAGGTACTTATTATGTAAGTATTATGTTATCAAAAATCTATCTTGCAAATACATTGAGAGAATGGTGCAACCCTGCTGAGAAAATGTTTCATAAAATGTTACACTGGTCTTTAGCTTCCCAATTTTTTTTTTAATTAACAATGAAATATAATAAGGAGAAAGCAATCAGATTTATTTTACACTATGGGGAAATTCATAATTTTTGTCAGTTTTATGAATGTACAAAAATATGTTTTTCATGACCCCATCCTCTCACCCACTGAAGCATACACATTAAATGCCTGTGTTTTTACAAATATGGTGCTGGGAAACAGTAAAGGAGCTTTTGAGTCCATAAGATTTGATGAAGTTGCTGCTGAAAATGACAAAAATTGTGAACAACCACTATAATGAAAGATATTTTTATATCT
>NW_013690044.1:0-969 GCF_000517525.1 Limulus polyphemus | reverse complement strand
CGTTAATTCTAGCTTCGTTTGTTTCAATAGTACAAGTCGTACAATGTCATCCACCACTTACTTCTTCTGTTTCATAACGTAACACTCTTCCTGAAAGTTTTCACGTTTTTTTCACAACGTGGCAGATGAATTGTAGGCTTCACATTATCACACGTAGCGCATTTATAATGAATAGATTACTTTTACTTGGTTATATATATCTGTCATCTTTATTGGAAAGAAACGGATTTACTAATTTTGATAAACACACCTTACCGAATTGAGAACTATACTTTGTGGACTAATTACACCTATATGCAATTAAAATGAGTACAACGTTAAAATAATTTATCCAAAACGGGCACTTTGTATGATAATTAGTGTATTTTTATGTATAATTAATGAACGATAATATTACATGACAACTAGTGCTCGGCTGGTTTTCGGAAAACATTCACCAGGAAGCGACAGGGTAGACCGATGAGTGTCAGCTTGTATAGATCTTTACTTGCATGGAAATGTCAGTATGTTTTTAACTGCCATATACAGTATATCGATATCGGAAAACATTCACCAGGAAGCGACAGGGTAGACCGATGAGTGTCAGCTTTACTTGCAGGGAAATGTCAGTATGTTTTTAACTGCCATATACAGTATATCGATAGATAGAAACCAATGTGTCTTTATCCGCAGGGCAGGGTATATCAGATTGACTTTAACTCTAGGTTAATATATGTCATTATCTCTTTAACTACAGGGTATTTGGTAAATTCGTTATTTTATATCGAAAACATATCGCACGCGTAATCAATTAATTCTCGATTACCGATCACGTCTTTGTTCTACACGTTAGTTGTAAGATTATCGAGTTATCACGTCTTTGTTCTACACGTTAGCTGTAATATTACCGAGTTATCACGTCTTTGTTCTACACGTTAGCTGTAAGATTACCGAGTTATCACGTCTTTTGTTCTACACGTTAGCTGTAAT
>NW_013690043.1:0-969 GCF_000517525.1 Limulus polyphemus | reverse complement strand
GCTAACAAAGTAAAAACACGGAGTACCGTATCACACCAACAACAACTCGTAGGAAGTTTTTAACACAAGGGTAACAAAGTAAAAACACGGAGTACCGTATCACACTCTGTCACAACAACAAGAAGGAAGTTTTTAACACAAGGTAAAAATACGGAGTACCGTATCACACCCTGTCACACCAACAAGAAGGAAGTTTTTAACACAAGGGTAACAAACTAAAAACACGGAGTACCGTATCACACCCTGTCACACCAACAAGAAGGAAGTTTTTAACACAAGGGTAACAAAGTAAAAATACGGAGTACCGTATCACACCCTGTCACACCAACAAAAAGTCGTAGGAAGTTTTTTAACACAAGGGTAACAAAGTAAAAACACGGAGTACCGTATCACACCAACAACAACTCGTAGGAAGTTTTTAACACAAGGGTAACAAAGTAAAAATAATATAAAACCCTTGTGGTAGGATCATGTGAACTCTTATCTTCGTCTCTACCACTAAGAGATCGCTATTCGAGGACAATGGGTATTGTTCATCATTGCAACACCTGACTTCGACACTCCTAACACTGACCTTCAACAGCCTGACACCTAACCTTCAACATTTACACGTCTTCCTTCAACATTCTGACACTTGCCTTTAACATTCTAACACTAGCCTTTAACATTCGACGTCTTCCTTCAACATTCTGACACCTGCCTTCAACATTCTAACACCTATCTTTAACATTCTGACGTCTTCCTTCAACATTCTGACACCTGCCTTCAGCATTCTAACACCTACCTTTAACATTCTGACGTCTTCCTTCAACATTCTGACACCTGCCTTTAACAGCCTGACACCTAACCTTCAACATTCTGACACCTACCTTCAACATTCTGACACCTGCTTTTAACATTCTAACACTTGCCTTTAACATTCTGACGTCTTCCTTCAACATTTTGACACCTGCCTTCAACATTCTGACA
>NW_013690042.1:0-969 GCF_000517525.1 Limulus polyphemus | reverse complement strand
TAATAATTAATAGTTAAATACCTTTGATTTTATTTGTAGCCGCACGGTTTTGTTGGACAATTGAAAGTAAAATTTGAGGGGTAGGTGATGCGGATGAAGAGCCTATATAGGGCAAATGTTTTCACCTAGCCTGCCTAACCCAAGCTTAGTAGGCCAAACTTATTTTGCTGTTCGCAGATACTCTAAACTCTAAAGCGAAAAAAAGAGGAAAATAAGTTTACATGCTAATAGCTTAACAATCCGTTTCTGTACACACGAATGTAATACTAGATCTATACATCGTTTTGGAAATAATATTCCTAAATGAATGTCTCTTATAGTAGGAATATTTTGTTTTAAATCCGGGAATCAAATCTAGAAGCGGACATTATGTTTTCCACTACAGCTCTATTGAATAACACGTTAAAGTACAAATAAAGAACTTTCGTACCCTTCACTGATATAGGAAACATTAATAAGGTTTAAATGCTTTTGGGAATCATGCGCATAACCTTCGAAATATATATATATATATTTGTCTCTGCAACCAACTAGTTACTCTGTAAAAAAGCTCCAGAGCAACTATGTAAACCTATTAATGGTAGATATGTTCGAATATTAGACCTATTTATATCATAACAGAGAACCAGAAAGAAACTAAGCAGCTCATTCCAAGTTATTCAAGGCATGAAAAACCTGATATCTTAAGAAGTGAAGTTGAAAAAGCATTAAAATCAAGTCCTCGAAGCAGCGTGTATTAAAGGTTGTTTGTTGTTTATTATTAAGCACAAAGCTACACATACCGTAGACATACCGCTGTGCCACTGGAGGGCGACGTATTATGTGAAGAGATTGGAGTATTATGGCTCACTATGATTTTTAACCTCGCATGACACGAAAGAAAAGTCCCACATGACTGACAAGCAGTGATCATTATATCACTATGGAAAAAGAATGAATTAAAAGAGACTGTGAGTAGCATAGATGGAG
>NW_013690041.1:0-969 GCF_000517525.1 Limulus polyphemus | reverse complement strand
AACTTTTACAGTATTATTACATTCACTAAATGTGCACTTTTACAGCAGTATTACATCACAAACATGTAACTTTTCCAGCATTATTACACTTACAAAACATTCAGCTTTTACAGCAGTATTACATCAAAAACATGCAACTTTTACAGTATTATTACATTCACTAAATGTGCACCTTTTTCAGCAGTATTACACTCACTACATCACTATCAGGTCATAACTAGAACTAGCAGGAGCTAAAGGAGACATCCGAGTAAAACTGTCATGTCTATGTGGTTATTATTAAAACTAGCTGTAAATAAAGGCAATAGTTAAGTAAAAATGATAGAGTTAACTTGTCAGATAGTTAGAACTAGGTGAAAATACAGGTGATAGCAAAGTACATTTAAATTTCTAACTTTCTTTTTATTATTCTATGTATTCATCTCAGTTTTGTGGTTTAATGTTGTCTTTTTGATAAGCATTTTCAGGGTTAGCTTATCCATTTAACCTGATGAAACATGTACTTTTTTATTATAAGATTGATGAAACACATACTATTACAACCTTATTACAGCCTGATGCAACATGTACTTAACACAACCTTATGCAACACTGATGCCAAACAAACTATCTTATTACAACTTGAAGCAACACAATCATCTTATTACAACCTGATGCAACACATAATCATCTTATTACAACCTGATGCAACACATAATCATCTTATTACAACCTGATGCAACACATAATCATCTTATTACAACCTGATACAACACATAAACATCTTATTACAACCTGAAGCAACACATAATCATATTATTACAACTCGAAGCAACACATAATCATCTTATTACAACCTGATACAACACAATCTATCTTATTACAACCTGATACAACACAAACTATCTTATTACAACCTGATGCAACACATAATCATCTTATTACAACCTGATGCAACACAAACTATCTTATTACAACCTGAAGCAACAC
>NW_013690040.1:0-969 GCF_000517525.1 Limulus polyphemus | reverse complement strand
GGACTAACTGTGAACCTACCATCGGACTAACTGAGAACCTACCATCAGACTAACTGAGAACTGTCTATTAGACTAACTGAGAACTGTCTATTAGACTAACTGTGAACCTACCAGCGGACTAACTGTGAACCTACCATCGGACTAACTGAGAACCTACCATCAGACTAACTGAGAACTGTCTATTAGACTAACTGAGAACCTACCACCAGACTAACTGAGAACCTACCATCAGACTAACTGAGAACCTACCATTAGACTAACTGTGAACCTACCATCAGACTAACTGTGAACCTACCATCAGACTAACTGAGAACCTACCATCCAGACTAACTGTGAACCTACCATCAGACTAACTGTGAACCTACCATCAGACTAACTGAGAACCTACCATCAGACTAACTGTGAACCTACCATCAGACTAACTGAGAACCTACCATCAGACTATCTGAGAACTGTCTATTAGACTAACTGAGAACCTACCATCAGACTAATTGAGAACTGTCTATTAGACTAACTGTGAACCTACCATCGGACTAACTGAGAACCTACCATCAGACTAACTGTGAACCTACCATCGGACTAACTGTGAACCTACCATCGGACTAACTGAGAACCTACCATCAGACTAACTGTGAACCTACCATCGGACTAACTGTGAACCTACCATCAGACTAACTGAGAACCTACCATCAGACTAACTGAGAACCTACCATCAGACTAACTGTGAACCTACCATCCAGTTAGTCTGATGGTAGGTTCTCAGTTAGTCTGGTTCTCAGTTAGTCTGATGGTAGGTTCAGAACCTTCCACCAAACTAAACCCCCTCTCCAATTAGATTAACATAGGACTTCTATTAAACTAACCAAGTACCTTCCATCAAACTAACTGTGAACCTACCATCAGACTAACTGAGAACTGTCTATTAGACTAACTGTGAACCTATCAGCTTGGTTAGTTTAATAGAAGTCC
>NW_013690039.1:0-969 GCF_000517525.1 Limulus polyphemus | reverse complement strand
ATATATATATATATATATATATATATATATTGTGTTACGTCATCACCCAAAATACACAAATTTCAAGCTTTGTTTTATATACGTCCTATGATAATTAAATCAGTGTATAGAGTTTTGGTTAAGTTTATAGTTGTAGATTTGGGAACATAAAACCAAGTTTATTTTACACAAATGGTAGTTTCAATCTCTCTCTCCTACACACTGTGAAGTATTCTATATAAAAACATATCGATAAATATGGCTTTGGGCAATGTAAATACGCTTAAGCTAAATCCTGGGAACGTTAAATACGCTTAAGCTAAATCGTGGGAACGTTAAAAAAACGATATTTGAAAAAATCTTTTTATATAATGTGTGATTTAACATTACACTTTGATTGTATTAATGTTAAATTTAAAGCTGAACTAGTAAACCACATTTATCTAGGCTTAGTAATTTAGATTCACTTAAATATCAGTTTTCTTTCCTATACTTGTAACATGTAACAAGCTGATCAAATAGCTTTTTAAACAGAAATCATTTATTAGATAAAATCATATATTAAATATACATTGTCACAACTACCTACCTACAATACCCAACGTGTTTCAACAGTGTATCATTATCACGGGCAATATTGACAAGTGTGTTAATTGGAACAAAGTGTTTTTATGGTTTTATCTAATGAACTATCTGTGTTTAACATGCTGTTTTGTCATTTTTTATCAGCTTTAGGGTTATATACCTTTCTCATTTGGAAATTTAAATATTTCAGTTGCAGTGATTAATTATCGTCATAATTATTTTTAAGGTCGTATAATAGTTTCGAATTCAACAAGAAAATACAGAACAAGTTACATAAGAACCTGTAGACAGATATTATATGCTGGACCCCTGTTTTATTATCTAGCTAGATATTATATGCTGGACCCCTGTTTTATTATCTAGCTAGATATTATATGCTGGACCACTGTTTTATTATCTAGCTAG
>NW_013690038.1:0-969 GCF_000517525.1 Limulus polyphemus | reverse complement strand
GGGACAATTAACTGGATATAAGATACTACATTATATTGATGAGCGGGACAATTAACTGGATATAAAATACTAAATGCTATAAGATACTCAATGCTATTGATGAGCGGGACAATTAACTGGATATGATGAGCGGGACAATTAACTGGATATAAGATACTAAATGCTATTGATGAGCGGGACAATTAACTGGATATAAGATACTACATTATATTGATGAGCGGGACAATTAACTGGATATAAAATACTAAATGCTATAAGATACTCAATGCTATTGATGAGCGGGACAATTAACTGGATATAAGATACTAAATGGTATTGATGAGCGGGACAGTTAACTGGATATAAGATACTAAATGGTATTGATGAGCGGGACAATTAACTGGATATAGGATACTCAATTTAGGACAATATGCTGATTTAATTTCCCCGAAAACCGCTTGGAGGGATCACCTGTTATAACCACTCGCACCACTATACACTAGTGTTGTCTGTCAGTCAGTCAGTAAACACTAAAATGATATCACATAACAGACGCTTAAAATTGCAATTTGTACTTTAGTGACGTCTGTACAACGTGCGCATGACATGAATCACGAGAAAAATTATACACTCTGTAGGCTTCGACACAACATGAAATGTGGAGTTGAAAAACAAAAATATTTGATACTCTTAATTTTGGTTTAATTTACTCTTGAAACAAAACACTTTCAAGGACCATGCGGAAGTACATCTAGTGTATATGAAGTAATTCAAGACAAAAATCTATTAGTTGTTTCAGTAACTTAGTGGTTAAAGTCGTGAGATCGAAACAAGTATACCGCAACAAGTTTGGTGTGGAGAGAAGGGAACCCATGGTATAAGACAGGGCTGTTACTCCACTAGCAAGTACCTTTACCTTTAAAAATCAGGTCAGCCTCCACCGGGAAGTGCACAGCTTAAGGAACAAGCTAGCCTAGGTCAGCCCCCACT
>NW_013690037.1:0-969 GCF_000517525.1 Limulus polyphemus | reverse complement strand
GTTTTGTGCTTCACAACAACTTATCCAAACTAAACTTTATTACATTCATAGAGCAAATTCTGTAGAGACTTTAATTAAACTAATACTTAAACAAACGTGAAAGTTTATAATTATGACCACAAAACGTCTCCGACCTTTTAATTAAACCAAAAGGTCGGAGACGTTTTGTGGTCATAATTATAAACTTTCACGTTTGTTTAAGTATCAAATTAAACTGACACTTAAACAAACGTGAAAGTTTAAGGTCGGAGACGTTTTGTGGTCATAATTTTTTAACTAAACTGACACTTAAACAAACGTGAAAGTTTATAAATATGACCACAAAACGTCTGCAACCTTTTAATTAAACTGACACTTAAACTAACGTGAAAGTTTATAATTATGACCACAAAACGTCTGCGACGTTTTAATTAAACTGATACTTAAACAAACGTGAAAGTTTACAATTTTGACCACAAAACGTCTCCGACCTTTTTTGAATTTCCTCCAGAACTGTTTTTTCTTTGACATTCAATCCGTCATACAAAGCCTTGAGGTTTTTCTCCAGAAGTGCGAGCCTGTGAGATTTTCATAAAGAAACACGAGTTATACACAATAAACAATAATACGAAATTTATCAATAATTTATCAGAAGATTAGAGGAAGCCCCACAGTTACGTTTTTTTTCTCAAACGCTGAATACACATAATTAAAATCGATTGGACATTTGTGTAAAGAGGGATGGGAGTTAGTAATCTCTTGAGCTGTAATCGAACAGTGGGATTCAACCATCACTCTTATAACGCACCTACCACCCTAAGTAGAGAGTTTGATTTTGCTGTAGAGGAACGCGAACCGTTGACCCTCTTATTCATAGTCCGCTGAATTAACCATTAGGCCACACCCGGCCCAATTAATTGATATGTTTTTTCTAACATGACTGTTCCGTACATATTATGGGATGTTAAGTTTGTTTGTTTGTTTTTGGAA
>NW_013690036.1:0-969 GCF_000517525.1 Limulus polyphemus | reverse complement strand
TATATATATATATATATATATATATATATATCGTCATCCAATTAGTGTGAAAAGAAACATTTAATAAAGCCATTGTGAGTATTATTAATTTAATTCTAACTTTGAATGTGCAAGTCTTGACAATGTATTCCAGTAGCTTACTAAACAATGAATATCAAGCTAATTGATGTATAATTTACAAAGGTTATTAAAATTCTCTCTTCTGAAAATAGGTATCACATTACCAATCTTCCAGTTATCAGATATTTCCCAAGTGTCTGAAGATTTAGGAGGAAAAATTTCCATTAAAACTCATTGATTTAAGCTAATTAAACTAAATTTGGGGTAAATCTCAACAATAAGCTTTGCTATCGATATGATTTTTAAGCTTCTTCAAAATTTGCATCTTTAAGCATCTTGTTACCATCATATTTAATAAAAACATCAGCTGAAAAGTAGGTTAATACTTTAGCATGTATTGTTAAACATTAATGATCCTACATAATCATTTCTATTATATTCTGTCACTATGGTTACCAGAAGTTTTCACTTTCAGTCTAAGATATGGTTTTCTTGACCCACTTATTTTGGTATTCTACCCATTTTACCACTGATTTTTTATAATCGTAAGAACTACTGTTAATCATTTATTATTCCTTATAAACCAGTTAGGATTTGGTTACTGTTTAATTCATCTTTAAGCAAATCTAATAGATTCTGTAAAAAAAACAAAGAACATGCAACTATTTTCTTTTAAGCTATATCCCAATGTGTATAATCAAAACAGTCAGCCTTTCTAAAGTTTGGTACATAACACTTATTTACTTGATCTTGGAATAAGCATTGAAGGTGATATTATTATTGGTACATGTATTTAAAGGCTCTTGCACAACACACTTCTATTATCTACCTCCTCCTCTCAGTTAAACACACTTCTATTATCTACCTCCTCCTCTCAATTAAACACACTTCTATTATCTACCTCCTCCT
>NW_013690035.1:0-969 GCF_000517525.1 Limulus polyphemus | reverse complement strand
CTACACTGTCACAGCTGTTTTCAAATATTACACTACACTGTCACAGCTGTTTTCGAACAGATTTTTAACTTGAAACTTATAAATTATTCATTCTTGCAGTTTGTAAAGACAAGGTTTGAAATTAGTCCTTGTTGTACTTAAAAGATAAAACTGTAACGAACAGTATTTGATATCAAAATAGTTGGTCTTTGTTGAGTTTCCGAATATACCAAGTTATTTATATTACTTTAACATGTGGTTTCGTGTATTTTTTTGTTTTTTTTTCATTTCCAGACAGAGACAAATTTCTTTGGAGAGGTGACGATAAAAGGATTAAAAGATAAAACGCACTTATAAAATAAATGGCTCCACCAACAGTAATTTTCAACTCCTCACAGCAACATATGGAGTCCTGCAATAATTCATCTCCACCACAATCCGACGACGAGCTCTTAGCGAATGGAAATATGGGCCAAACATTGAGAAGATCCTCATCCAATAAGCTGGTGGACCAGCGGCAAGGGACAGCCAATCAGAAGTTAAACATTACCGAGAATCCTGCAAATTTAGATGAGTCGGAAAGGTCACTGAGAATGGACATGGGGACCATCAATGTCCATTTATCTGACCCTACTGTCCTTCGTCGACGAACACGTCTTGAGCGCTACCTTGTCTTGGCTGTACTCCTTCTCCTAGCCTTATGTACAGTTTTTGTTTACCTAGTGGTCAGCGTACCCCAGAAAAAAGGTGAGAATTTGTGTACGATATTATGGTTGTTCATACTGTGTATAAAATATATGAAACGTTTAAGACATTTATCTTTACCATGTTTCCACCTTGATGACGGGTCTTTATCATTCTCCATAATCTGATGCTCCTTCTATAATTCCGTACCATTATGGTTACTCTTCTTTCATTTAATACCATAATATGGTGTTCTGGTTAATACTACTTCTTTCATTTACTACCATAATATGGTGTTCTGGTTAA
>NW_013690034.1:0-969 GCF_000517525.1 Limulus polyphemus | reverse complement strand
GGGGAACAATTATAAAGCTGCTAAGTACAAATAAAATCGATTTTATGTTTTAATATTACAGAAAATTCTGTTAGCTATTGGGGTGAATTGATTTAGTAATAGCTATTGGGGTGAAAAAAAAAATAACGATTAGATGTTAAAATAAATCAGGATTAAACTGTTTATTTTTTCCAAGGTAAAATTGAATGATCTATTATAAGACTGCATTCAAAATAGTATTAAACTTATAAAAAATGTTTTAAATATTATGTGATCATAAATAAAAGAAATGTAGATAAAAATAACATAAGTCCGAAATTATTGATCCAAAACGAGTTTATTGAGTATTTCCAGGAACAAAGATAAATGTAAGTTTATGATTACGTTGATGATTTTCAACACCCAATAGTGAATCAGAAGAAAGCAAAATGCTACTCCCTACTTAACACGTGCTCAAAATTCATCAAGGTCTTAAACAATATAAAGAAAATACAAAAGCCAAATCGGATATACAATTCATGATTTTTAATTCTCATGAGAACTAGAACATTTTCGTCTTTGACAGTTTAATGAAAATTCATAAATTAAATGAATATTATACTTTACCAATAATGAAAATAAAAATTATTTAAGAATTAATATTTATCATTTATTACTGTGGCTTAGCGGCTCATAGAAAGGCTCTGAGTTTTTCAAGTATAAACTTTTGGCCCATAGCTCCGTTATCTATTGACCAATTTGAGATTTCATTCAGTTTTAGACAAAGAAGATCAAACCCTTTCGATTGCTATATTGACCCCGCCCAAGGTCTCATAGATTAATTTACTCTAATCCTGCCTAAGAGAATTGCAATTTGAGGGTAGGCTCGTAGAGATCCTGATGACTAATAAAATCGAAACGGGTATACGCGCGTCGCAAACTTGGTATTGCTGGCGCACAAAAATATAACTGATAAAAAGGAAAAAAAAAAGGTCTCATAGATTAATCTAC
>NW_013690033.1:0-970 GCF_000517525.1 Limulus polyphemus | reverse complement strand
GTACAATCCCAAGAAACATGAGCAGACAGCTTACACAGAGTTTGAATAAAGGACATTAAAAGCAAAATATAAATTTTAAATCAGAAGTATCTGAATCTCATCATGGTTTTTAAGACTAAAATTATATAACACTTCTGTTACTGAACTATAATGAAACATGAGAAATTTTTGAGAAATAAAACAATCATCAACTTGGTTATTTCACTCAGCAGCACATTGTGTATGCTCCATTGTTCATAATTTTATAGAGGAATTAGATAAATTTAATACTTCATTAGGATCCACAAAATCTAAAATTAGGTATACTGTTTTGAGCAAGAGATAAACAAAATCCTAAAACAGAGTATTTATAACCTTGATCATAATTGGCATTTCCTGTTGTATCAAGTGACTAAGCAAGAGAGATGAAAGGAGCCCAGTACGATAACATACAGCAATTAACCTTGGTAACCAGCATTATCTCACTGGTCAACATTCAATATTGGCAAAAATAATGTTGTAATAAGAAAGGTAAGTTGTGAGGGAAATGTACTTAATGTGTTGAGCTTTTGCTGGAGAATAAAAACTCAATCCAGTGTGTTAATGTCTAGAGTTCAATAAATTTTCCTTGAAATCTAACGATGGGGTATTTTTTTACACAAAAATTCTCAGAAAATACGGAGAAAAGGAGGCAAAGTTGCCAGAAAAATCTTTAAAGAGAGGATGTATTTGATGTGTGGGATAGTTAGACTTTGTGATGATATAAAAGACTGATTAGTTTAGATATTATTGATGAATTTATTTTGTGAGTGAATATTTTATTATTGTTGAGTTAAAAGCATATGATCGTAGGAAGTTTTGTTTATAAATCATTGATGTTAAGAATGTCGTGTGCAATACACTGACATTGAGAATACAAAAGGTGGGCAGATGATTAAGTGATAGACATATAAATAGTGTGAGATAAGCAGAAACAGCAGACAGAAAATAG
>NW_013690032.1:0-970 GCF_000517525.1 Limulus polyphemus | reverse complement strand
CAAACAACTTTGTTCTTCAGCGAGAAAATATTGAAGCTATGCCAGGTTACCTGTCTTTGCACCAAACTCCTGAGAGTCTGATGATCAAATGGACACCAAATCAGTTAATGAATGGACGTTACAGCATTGAAACTTGTCAGGAATCATCAGCAAGCCAGGACAAAAGGTTAGAGGATGTTAAAATATTTATATAAAGGTTTCAAGCTGCTGTACTTTATTGGATAAGATAACTTAACTGTAGATTGAGTGCATATATTTAAGGGAAGTGGTGTAAATGATTCTGCACCTACGTATCTCTTGATGAATGTTTAGATAATAATGAAATATTCTCTAGAAAATAGCTGTGATGTGATTAGAATCAAATTTCCACCAAACAGACACCCATAAGATCTATTCTACTGACACCCTGCCTGGTGGTCTGTCACACTGACACCCTGCCTGAAGGCTAATCTAAAGCACTGATGTACCATTTAAAGGTCTCATTTCTAAATATCCAAATTTAATTTTAAACTCTTGAAACACCTATGTGTTCTCTATTTAGTTTCATTTTAACTTACTCCTCTTTTTAGTTCCCATTATAAATTAGTTCTCTGTGTAGTTCCCATTATAAATTAGTTCTCTGTGTAGTTCCCATTATAAATTAGTTCTCTGTGTAGTTCCCATTATAAATTAGTTCTCTGTGTAGTTCCCATTATAACTTGGTTCTCTGTGTAGTTCCCATTATAACTTGGTTCTCTGTGTAGTTCCCATTATAACTTGGTTCTCTGTGTAGTTCCCATTATAACTTGGTTCTCTATACAGTTCCCATTATAAGTTAGTTCTCTATACAGTTCCCATTATAAGTTAGTTCTCTATACAGTTCCCATTATAACTTAGTTCTCTATACAGTTCCCATTATAACTTAGTTCTCTATACAGTTCCCATTATAACTTAGTTCTCTATACAGTTCCCATTATAACTTAGTTCTCTA
>NW_013690031.1:0-970 GCF_000517525.1 Limulus polyphemus | reverse complement strand
TTATTCTTTACACTAAAATCACTGTTAGAAATGTGAAATAAAATAATTCAACTAATGAGTTTATTTTCTTCGGAATTTTGGGAATCTATTGATGAAATACACATGTAAAAAACACTAATGTTCTAGTGAATTTATTGTTAGAGCTTAACAGTCAGTACAACGATATTACGTGAGAACGTTGTTATTAAATTATAGTGGACATGTTTTATTCCATGATTAAGTAAGACTTGAATATTTCATACATGATATTATATAATAAACATAATGCACCTGACCATTTATATGTAAATCGTTCTGAAAAAGACGCTTATTTAAATATCATGCAATGATTTAAAGAGTGTCCCCCTTGTAAAATTATAAAGTAATATGTATAAAATAAAATATGTTGTCATGTTATATGGATAGCATAAAGTTAAACTAGTGAAACAGTGAATTATCTAGACATTGATGACGTAATCATATGTGAAAGTATGATTATGTTAAACCATTATTTTATCAACAATATTACTGTTCGTAGGATTTTAACAAATCTTCGGTTAAGTTAAATATACATAGAAATCTGTAAACAATTTTTAATAACACTGCCTACATTCGTAAAATACATGTAATACAAATAAATATATATAACTGTAAACATAAACGTAAGTTGTGATTATTCAAATAATGGATAACAGAAGATTTGTTAAAATCCTACGGAACGAATGTGGGCAGTGTTATTAAAAATTGTTTACATATTTCAATGTATATTTAACTATGTGCGTTTGACAAAGATATTTCTATACTTCCGTGGGACTGCATACAGAATATAGACGTTCTTTTCATTTTCATCTGTGGTTCATTAACACTATGGAGACATTCCACTCTCACTCATTGTGATATGTTGAAGTTAGACAGACTGAATATGTATAGAACGTTTGCAAGTGTTTATAACATATGTTTCACTAGCTTTAATTTTAACATCTAGTTCTTC
>NW_013690030.1:0-970 GCF_000517525.1 Limulus polyphemus | reverse complement strand
AATACATCTTTACAATCTGAGTGTATGAATATTTTGTGTCTGAAAAGGGCTGTTACATACCCTTCCCAAAACCAAACAGTTATAACTGGCATCACACTACCAACTTAATGCCATACAGTGTAGTTGTGACACATGCCTTCCATCGTAACTTTATATCGGCACTGATTTGATTGCTTATTTACATATTTAGAATCGTTTTAATATAATGTACTAAACTCTCTGTGTACTTAAAAAAATTTTCTTAGCTTGTTCAAAGCTAGTGAAAGTTTATTTGTATCAAAAAGTTTTCTGATAATGCACTTTTACCAGAGTTTATGTATAGCCTACCAAAAAAGTCTAATTCATACACCTCAATTAAGTGTTTATCTCATCAATATATATATATCACATGTAATGGTGTTAAACTATGTTAATTTCTTAATGGATTTATTGGATGGTGCAATGACATTAGTTTATTACAAATCTATTGGTATTAAAAACAGAAACATGAAAGAAACATTTAATGTATCATACTCTGAATCACCTCTTAAAAACAGTACTATAATAGTTTCAAAAGATCTTCATCACATGAAAAAATATTATAGCTACATTAACAAAGTTTTATTTTAGTATTTATTAAATCAGTTTTACGTTATTTATAACGTTATAATTACTGTTGTAACCAATTCAAAATTTGGTTGTCCATTTTAATCGAACTTTGCTGCTAACACAGATGATCTAAGAAGATTGCATGGAAAGTCATTCAAGAGCATGTCTTCTTGTGACCACAATGAAATATTCATAAATAAATTCATTGAAAGGTTGCCAAGCAAGTCCGTGCAGTCTCAAGAGGCAGTTTCTGGGACAGTGTGGTTCAAATGAGACACTTTGAAACGTGAATTGGTGCATAGGGTGAGATAAGGAGCAGTAGCAGCTGCGATTTAATTCCAAGGTAGCTTACAGGATCCACGATTACCTTCATGCCTCAAAT
>NW_013690029.1:0-970 GCF_000517525.1 Limulus polyphemus | reverse complement strand
ACATCTAAAATAGTATTTCTCAGTATAATATTAATATAACTAAGATTCTTTTAAAGAAACGACGGGCTTTCTAAAGGGTATTTATTGAAATTATAATTTTCCCCTCAATCCACAATTTTTAAATTATGTTATTTTTCAATGTTTTTAACAAGTTATTAATGCACAATCCACTACAAGTTATAGTGCTATACTTAATGCTATAACAGTTATGTAATAACTTCTATCAGAAGGCATGCTATATTTCACATAATAATAATTACAATTAATAATAAATAATCCTAATTATAAGTAACAGACAATCTACAAAAATCTCTTTTGACCACTCAGCTCTAGGTCATCATTTGGGTACCCTCGCTTTCAACAGTGTTTTCGGCCTTCAGTATACTCGATATAACTTCACAGCTTAGAGTTAGACCATTTTCTGACGAAGATAACACCAAGAAATTAGGGCGCTAATTTCAACACTATCTCTCACGAAACACAAGTCAATTTGACGTTTATTTTCTGGATATTGGTGTAAGAAATTTGAACTTGTGCTTCTTGGTACTTTAATATGATGCAGTGAGTGTTGTAATTGTATTTTGTTGTAATTTGTTGTAATTGTATTTTGTTGTAATTTGTTGTAATTGTATTTTGTTGTAATTTGTTGTAATTGTATTTTGTTGTAATTTGTTGTAATTGTATTTTGTTGTAATTTGTTGTAATTGTATTTTGTTGTAATTTGTTGTAATTGTATTTTGTTGTAATTGTATTTTGTTGTAATTTGTTGTAATTGTTGTAATTTGTTGTAATTGTATTTTGTTGTAATTGTTGTAATTTGTTGTAATTGTTGTAATTTGTTGTAATTGTATTTTGTTGTAATTTGTTGTATTTTGTTGTAATTGTATTTTGATTAGGGTTGGTGAAATTTTTGTCCATACTGGACTGGTATATTCGATTATTCGTTGTTTTGTATATTTTAATAATGTAC
>NW_013690028.1:0-970 GCF_000517525.1 Limulus polyphemus | reverse complement strand
TTTATTTTAAATAGTTGGTTTTTTTATACACTTATTTGTGTTTTAGAAAATTAATTCCTCATATTTGTCTGGTCGATTCTTCAAGTTCAATTTTCTCAGAGCTGTTCTCTGAAGCGATGCTAATAAAGGAACTATCGACTTGGTTTTGTTGTTGTAGTTATAAATTAGTAAAATGTAGAAGGAAAATATTAATAAGCAACAACTGTAATACCAGAAAAACTACATACGTATGCTAATTAACTGACTTTACTAAGGCCAACCAGTTCAAATTCTATATATTTATATATATATCTGTCTACTTTTCATGAAAAGTTAAAAAACAACTATTTTTTGGTCTTATTTAAAAAAAAACAGTAATCTTTTTTAATTATGAATTATAATTATTGTGCTCTTTTATATATATTATTTCATCTTTCTGGTGATAACCTATGATACTATACTTCAGTCCTTAGGACTTTCCTGTTTAAGTTTAGAATATGAATTACATTATCATAAACAATGAGGTTTTCCTCACGAGACGAGAGCAAGTACTTGGGAGATCGTGTCCACCCCAGACTTTAACTTGGCTTATTTGATCTTTGGAGAGACCACTTAGTACTCTATATTATATATTATTATGGCTGTTTTCTTAACATTCACGCATTACTTACGTTATACTTTGTTCAGTATGATTTTATATAGAGTCGAGCCTGAGTTAGTGCTTAACGTGCTCAAACTGTCAATAGGACGATTCATGGTTCGCGACCCGTTACCGCAAAAAAGTAAATTGATGAGAGTAATAATATTTCACTGTGGGTATTGTCCATTAACTGTCTTTAACATTGGATGTTATCCTCATGAACTGTCTTTCACTGTGGGTATTGTCCATTAACTGTCTTTAACATTGGATGTTATCCTCATGAACTGTCTTTCACAGTGGGTGTTGTCCATTAACTGTATTTAACAGTAGGTATTGTCCACATTAACTGTC
>NW_013690027.1:0-970 GCF_000517525.1 Limulus polyphemus | reverse complement strand
ATTCACCCTCTGAGCACGCTATGTACCAGGCCATGTCCGGCTCCCATTCAATTCTAACTGAAAATTAATCGTTACTCAATACAAGTTACTGAAAATGTTCGTCGGTTTACAAAATATTGAAAATGTTCGTCGGTTTACAAATTAATGAAAAATACAAATTACTGAAAATATTCGCCGGTTTACAAATTACTGAAAATGTTTGTCGGTTTACAAATTACTGAAAATGTTTGTCGGTTTACAAATTACTGAAAATATTCGCCGGTTTACAAATTACTGAAAATGTTCGTCGGTTTACAAATTACTGAAAATGTTCGTCGGTTTACAAATTACTGAAAATATTCGTCGGTTTACAAATTACTGAAAATGTTCGTCGGTTTATAAATTACTGAAAATATTCGCCGGTTTACAAATTACTGAAAATATTCGTCGGTTTACAAATTACTGAAAATATTCGCCGGTTTACAAATTACTGAAAATGTTCGTCGGTTTACAAATCACTGAAAATGTTCGTCGGTTTACAAATTACTGAAAATATTCGTCGGTTTACAATCTTGCAAAATTTATTTTGATCATTTTGTGAGAAATTATCACTCCAATCATTTGGATGATTTTATTTCTAAAGGCGTTAATAGCTAAATATAAGTTGTTCTGTTATTCTTTTTACAGAAATACATTCTGGGAAATCTCTCAGTTTTGTTTAAATTATATATATATATAATATTGTGTTTAAAGATATACCTATATATTTCGTAAAAGTCATCGCCGTGTGGGCTAAAAGGCTAAAGTGTTTTAAATTAGCCGGTAAATTTGCTAGTTGTTTACCATTAATTATATCATGCTTATACTACTGTCCTAACATATGGTTGATCAGTGGGAAGTTTACGGACTTACGACACTAAAGATCGTTTTTTTTGTTTGTATTCCGTGAACTGAGCGCAAATACCCAATGCGTAGCTTTGCCCTAAAACAA
>NW_013690026.1:0-970 GCF_000517525.1 Limulus polyphemus | reverse complement strand
AAACTCATGAACTGGACAAGAGTAAGATTTGATAAACTGGTATTGAAGCTCGAGAGATGATCGAAAGAAAGATTCAGTAATACCAGTATTGAAACTCGAGAGATGAACAAGAGTAAGATTTGATAATACTGGTATTGAAACTAATGAGCTGGACAAGAATAAGATTTGATAATACTGGTATTGAAGCTCGAGAAATGAAACGAAAGAAAGATTCAGTAATACCAGTTTTGAATCTCAAGAGATTAACGATAGAAAGATTCAATAATACTGGTATTGAAACTCAAGAGATGAGCAAAAGAAAGATTCAGTAATACCAGAATTGAAACTTGAGAGATGAAGAAAATACAGTTTCAATAATACCAGTATTGAAGCTCAAGAGCTTGGTAAAAGCAAGATTCAGTAGTACTGGTATTTGTGGTTTCTCGTAACATCAGGGGCATTTTTCTTGAAATATTTCGTAAAACTGTTATTATTTTAATTAAGTTTGTTATTTTATTATTCCATACCGAAAACGTTTATTTCTCTAATATTTTGTTTTTATGAATTAACAGATACTCAGAGTTAGACAGTGTGGTAAAATAATTAATCAAGTGTAGATAGACTAGATTACTATGCTTTCTGTGAACAGCATAAAGTAAATAGGACAATAATTTGAGGGTCAAGAGTTTGTTTGAATTATACAAAGACGACCATTTATTTCAGAGCCCTCCAATGGCTCAGCGGTAAATATGAAGGCTAATAACACTAAAAATCAGGTTTCAATACTCATGATGGGCACAACACGGATAGGCCATTGTTTACCTTTTTCTTTAAAAAGAAAGAACATTTTATTTCAACCTCAAAATCAAAAACACTATATTGTCATAAGTGAGACTGGTCAATTAACATGTTTTTTCACTTCACCTGTAAAAGGTAAAAAACACGACCTTTGTACTTCCATTAGTAGCAAGATATATTGCATAATCATAAA
>NW_013690025.1:1256-1713 GCF_000517525.1 Limulus polyphemus | reverse complement strand
AAAAAAACTAAACTTATCAGAAGTAACAGGCTTTATGTTTCTTAAACTACACACATTATGTAGTCATTACGAAGTTTTAAAACTTTTTAACCAGTAGTTTTATTGTTGGAATGAAAAATAGCAAGACTTGCATTGGCTACTAAGAAAGTTAGTAGCCGATAGTCAACGGATTAATTAAACCAACATTATCTGGTGTTAGATATTTAAAAAAAATAACGTTTTAAGTATATAATATCAATACCTGTAGCTTAAGATTGGAAAGCATTAACACAGTATATACTTGACCATCATGAAAGACAGTGCCACGTTCATGGTAAACTCAGTTGATCAATACCTGCCCATAACGTGGTGACATTTGTGATTGAAACACACTTATTGTGTGTAAAGTGAAGTTATGACTCATAAAACGACTATTTTTCGGTTTATTTAACGTAGTCAAACAAAAGATAGAAGTTGA
>NW_013690025.1:0-513 GCF_000517525.1 Limulus polyphemus | reverse complement strand
CGAAGTTTTAAAACCAGTAGTTTTATTGTTGGAATGAAAAACTACAAGACTTGCATTGGCTACTAAGAAAGTTAGTAGCCGGTAGTCAACGCGTTAATTAAACCAACATAATCTGGTGTTAGATATTTAAAAATAATAACGTTTTAAGTATATAATATCAATACCTGTAGCTTAAGATTGGAAAGCATTAACACAGTATATACTTGACCATCATGTGGTTATATATTGTGATTTACCATGAACGTGGCACTGTCTTTCAATTTTGGTATTGATCAATGAGTGCCCATAACATTTGTGATTGAAACACACCTATTGTGTGTAAAGTGAAGTTATGACTCATAAAACGACTATTTTTCGGTTTATTTAACGTAGTCAAACAAAAGATAGAAGTTGATATAAAAATCAGAGCACCATAACGTCAGAAATTCAATAAAAGGCAGTAAACCAAGATAAACGGTATTACGATTCATTTGCTTCAATTAATTATATCACACTTTCATCGCGTAAAACTTA
>NW_013690024.1:0-970 GCF_000517525.1 Limulus polyphemus | reverse complement strand
GAAGATGCAACAAAATAACATCACAGTTAGTACACACACCAAACCACCTAGAGACCCAGAATATAGAAGAAAAAATACGACTTACAACATCCAATTTACATCACTGGAGAAACAAAAACACGAAAAAAAGTCAGAATTCAGGAGCATGTTAGTTTATAGAAGACTCTGTAATATCGATCTATCTGTAATCGATCGTCCAACACGTCAGAGAAAAAGATCATACAATAATAACCCGAAAATATTATTAAACGGACCATACACACACACACAAGAAAGCGAAACAAAAAAATCTACTTTAATTTAACTAATAATACACTCAATCAACCTAGCATATCATTAACAGTTACTTCAACTATTTTAACTTTTTGGAACCATTCAATTAGTTAGATGTTTTGATAAATTACTTTATTGTTTTTGTATTCTGAAGAGATGTAATTTAATATAAAAAACTGTTTTTCTTAGAGGACATTGTCTTTTACTTCTTTACATACTTTCTGTAATTAATCCAAATGATAAAACGAAGTTCAAAGCCGAATGTAAGATTTTGGGGCGAGAAAGAAAAACGATAAGGTTTTTGTAAACTAGAAAATCTTGGATTACGCTTTTTTTGAAACTCTAAAACGTTTGTTCTCTTTATTATCTATCATACCATGTTTCCTACTACAGCTTCTCACTATACTCTAGATTCACCAAATGTAAAAAGAATAATCAGAATATATAACGGAAGTATAAAAGACGAATAATTCTTAGGTATGTTTAGACGAAGTTCTTTTTATACACATTGTGTCGAATAAACATTTGATGAATATAACCAGTATAAAATAAGTGTCCTGTTTCAGAGCACTATCGCGTCTTAAAACTATAAATGCCAGTATAAGATAAGTGTTCTGTTTCAGAGCACTATCGCGTTTAAACTATAAATGCCAGTATAAAATAAGTGTCCTGTTTCAGAGCACTATCGCGTTTAAAC
>NW_013690023.1:0-970 GCF_000517525.1 Limulus polyphemus | reverse complement strand
AACCAGCTCAGACTATTGGTGTTTAACTTAAGAACTGTTGAAGTTTAGTCAGCTTCAGGCTATTGGTGTTTAACTTAAGAACTGTTGAAGTTTAGTCAGCTTCAGGCTATTGGGTGTTTAACTTAAGAACTGTTGAAGTTTAGGCAGCTCAGGCTATTGGTGTTTAACTTAAGAACTGTTGAAGTTTAAGCAGCTTCAGGCTATTGGTGTTTAACTTAAGAACTGTTGAAGTTTAGTCAGCTTCAGACTATTGGTGTTTAACTTAAGAACTGTTGAAGTTTAGGCAGCTTCAGACTATTGGTGTTTAACTTAAGAACTGTTGAAGTTTAAGCAGCTTCAGGCTATTGGTGTTTAACTTAAGAACTGTTGAAGTTTAACCAGCTTCAGGCTATTGGTGCTAAAATTAAAAGCTTTGAAAGATCAGCTAGTACTGGTGTTGTTGTTAAAAGTAAGGGGGATTGGTCATACAAAGTGCATTTTGGAGGTTAAGGCGGTAATGCCTTACTTCTGATTAAACATATAATTTGAACTCTTAATAATAAAACATTGTAAAGGATATTTCTTTTCATCGACAAACTCATGTCTTGTACTCGAAATCCTTGGTGTGATACTAGGGCAAAGTAGGAGTTCATACACGTGTTGTCTACGATGTCAGTACAGACAGACACCTGCCTGCACGAACGTAGTGAGGCCCAGACAGAAGGCAAACGACGCCCTCATTGAGAGATCACGTGACGTCTCGTTGGCTGGTGCTTAGCATGTGATTACAAAACAATCAAACTAATAAATAAGCCGGCGACCTTGAGCCATAAGATTGGCCATGCTAGTTAACAAACAGACACCACTGTTATTACTCATAAAAGCACCCCTCCCCCACCAAAAAAAACAACAACACGTTTTCCATCATTTACATGCGCAAAAGATAAGCGGAAAATATTTTGCGAATCCTTTTTATGAATCAAGATAGTTG
>NW_013690022.1:0-970 GCF_000517525.1 Limulus polyphemus | reverse complement strand
GCATCAAACTACGACACCTATTAGCCAAACATGTAACAAATATACATAGTAATTATATCAGATACAACCCACAGAATATTTGTTAAAACTATTTTTAAAATAAACGTTTAATAAGCTACTGTACAACTTAACTTACCCAGAAACTAAACCTACTAAGGAGTTCTTGTTTTTTCATGACCATGAAATGAAACGGCCCTTCGTGTTGTATGATCATCATTTTCGGGAGTGGCAGGATTCCTTGATATTTTATCGTCAACTTTGTAATATCTGTATGTATTTTCTGTACTTAAAGCTTTGCTTCAGTTGCCTGAAGTATTGGAGTATGGTCCCCACGTTTCTTTTTTTGTAGGTCTTCGTATTGCGAAATCCTTGTCAATATTATATTATATTCATAACCAGATACTAAAATATCAAAAAATGTATTAAAACTGTCAATAAAATGGGCGTGCCTGTCTTCCAGCTGTTAAGTACTGCACCAAGTTTCGGTTTCGAATAAACCATTTATATTCAAACTGTCGATGGAATAATCGTGTTTGTTTCGATGAGCACAGTTCCCCAAGCTAAAGAAAGTTTCGGTGTTTATTTTTAATGGTTATAAGCTAGCTCACAAAATTAAGAGGAAGCAAGTTACATAATTATCGGTCATGATATTATTCAATATAGCAATAGCTTGTGTTAGGAATGTCTGGCTATCGTAATAGTGTTTTTATTTCACATGAAATTTATGTGGATATCTATCTATTTTCAAAATATAAAATTATTAATACTTTATATTAGTGCGCCCCCCAACTCGAGAAATGCTATCTTAGCAAATCTGTCCCTAGTTCTGTGTCAGAGGTTATATCAAGTATAAATTACTCTTGATTTGCTAATTCCTTCTTTTAAAAAATCTTCATCCAGTTTGGTGGCTCGTGACGATAACCAGTAGGTTGTTATCGTCACACTATATAGTATCTTCGTCTTACCACTG
>NW_013690021.1:0-970 GCF_000517525.1 Limulus polyphemus | reverse complement strand
CTTAGAGCACTGGTATGGATGGAGGATTTTGATATAATAGGAGTAACTGAAACATCGTTAAATGTAGACGATTCTGATGACAGATGTTTTTTTGAAATACAGGGTTACCGGCTATTTAATAGGGATAGAGTACTAAAGAGAGGGGGAGGAGTGGCTTTGTATGTAAAATGTGAGTTACAAATATAATAGCAAAGAGATTGAATCAGTTTGGGTTTCTATTAGAGGACATAAAAGGAAAAGACTTTTAGTATGAATCTGTTACAGATCACCAGATGATACTGATGAAATTCGATGAAACTTTATAGTAATATTATTTCAAAATATGTAGAAGATTGAAGCTACAAAAAAAATAGCGTCAGATTAAAACATCCGTGCTCTAAAATAAGCAAAACTATGGTAACGTACGTGTAATGTGATTAAATCAAAAACGAACAGTACTCGGGTCAGCTGATAAGAGCAGTATGATAAGCCCAGTTCATGTACTTCATTTAGTTACCTCTTGTTTAATTTTAAACGTGCGTGTAAGAGGTGTTTGTGAGACGTGTTGTCGAGCATGTTTTGACCAAAATGATGTTACTTCGTAGTTTATACATTCATCTTTCATCTCATATCATTCACTTATATATTGATATTTAAATAACAAACATTTGGCTATTATACTAATTTTCAAATTACTATAATATCTACGTTTTCTATTCACACTATAAGCTAAGGGTCAGTAAAGGTCAGATAGGAAAAACAAGAAATATAGAAAGTCACACGAGGTTGATTATCGTTCTTGACAATCTTGAGCTGAATTGGCAACAACGTTATTAAATAAGGACTGATAGTTAAATCGGTGTTTTTGGTACTGTGGTATGCGGTACTGGAGTACGCGGTGGTCATAGAAAGGATACGCGAAACGAAAGAGGGCTGGGAAATAAAATATTTATTTTCAGTATCAGAATCATGATATTACGCGAATTTGTAC
>NW_013690020.1:0-970 GCF_000517525.1 Limulus polyphemus | reverse complement strand
TCAGAGAACCATATGGGGACATTCTAACTTTTGATTGGTTATTCACACATCATAGACAGAATAGATGTATGTAAGCATTTCCAAAAATGGAAAGAGGTGGATGGGGCCACTGAGTTTGATTCAATAAATGTAGCGATATCTCAGCAAGTAGAAAAGATAGGAGGTTCTTATTTTAGATTCTAGCTTGTCAATATTCATAATTTGGGTTCCTAATTTGTAAGAGACTATAGTTTCAATTATGCTGATTAAATGTTTAAAAAATTCAACATACTGAAATGCATTTTTCATAATAAAAACATTCAAATTCTTGGTATCTAATTATCAGCAAATATAAGTCACACTCTGACTAACAGGATCATACCTCACTACAAAAACAACAAGCCAGCACCAAATTAAACATATTTTTTCACATCCAGTTATCTACTCAAGTCAATCTTATGATAATTCAAAACTAACAGTACAATTCACTCTTCATAACAACATATGAAAAAGGAAGATGGCAGAAGACTTTTTGTCCACTGAGGTCCATACTGGAGACTAAGAGGTGACACCTGATGTTTCAAGAACAGTTCTATGCAGAATAAGAATGACATGATTGTGTTTAGGACTACATGTTATGCAGTAATAGTTAACTGTATCAATATCTGTATGCTGTGTTTTTCATTCTAAACAAGTTCAAAGATGGAAATAACATACTAGATTATAATTTGTAAATCAAAAACATCAAGACCTGCTTTATAGCTTTCTGCTATTTCACAAAAAAAAAAGGTTAATAAATTTGTATCTTCTTACGATACTATCAACTGAAAGCATTAAAAGAAAAAAATTATGAATGAATGATTTTAGATGAAATTTTTTACTGTCCCCCAGAAGAAACTGATGACTTTATTGAGAAACTTTAAAATGATTCTAAAAGAGATTATGAGTGAAACTGCAGAAGAGTATATTATGTTAACCACACTACATTTGT
>NW_013690019.1:0-970 GCF_000517525.1 Limulus polyphemus | reverse complement strand
GGAACAGGCCTACATGTGACACAAGTTCTAGCTATAACTTCAAGAGAGATACGTAGGCCTGTTCCACATATACCGATACTGTTCCAAAACTACTTTCAGGGGAATGTTAAGTGACACAGTAGTTTTATCTGTAGTCGTATTTATAATTTCAGTTTATTTATGTATATATATATATACACACATACTGGCATGATCTTTTTTTTTTAATATAAAATAAAATTTATACCACTTGCTGGTAAGTTAATTATGCTTCATTGAAACACGATTGTACACAAAATGAGCGAATTTGGGTGTGATTATTTATGAAAGCCCAACTCGTGAATCAATGGAAGTAAATTTAATTGGAATTCCTTTACGAAGCCAGTATGGCTTGTTACGTTCCCCGTACAGCTGGTTCTCAGCAATGTCTGAAATGTGACATGACGGATTACCTCTCCACTTTCTTCTCCGGCTTATTTACATATTAATAGAGACGGCGAAGCTGAAGAGAAGACACAAGTAAACTCTCTCTTTCCTGGCTAACGTTGTTATTGTTTAGAGAATTCCTTCTGCTTATTCCAGCGTTGGTGACTGCTGTTATAACTTCCAGTGGCCCGCTCAACACTAAACAATCTGACTCTTATTAAACCTGATGAACATCGTTTGGTAAGAAGACTTCATTTATCGTAAGACAGTTCGCTGTGGAGAAAATTTTGTTTATGAGATGACTCTTTGAAAAATTACATCAGTGGACGAATAATGAGAGGGAACGTCAGGTCTAAACACAAGTTACGAACGTTTTTCTCCCAGAAATAAACTGTTCGCCACTCGGATTTCAGTAAAATTAATTTATTATACATTGTTTAAAGAGGTAAACCTCTCTTAATTATTATCCAAGTATAAGAAATAATACATATACAGCCCGCAAGCTCCGATGCCATATCACTCAAGTTTGTATACAACCCCCACAGTGTAAAGATAAAACCAAATA
>NW_013690018.1:0-970 GCF_000517525.1 Limulus polyphemus | reverse complement strand
CATTTCAAGACAATAAAACCGTCGCAGGCCTGTGAATTATTTTTTCTGTTGAAAATCACTAAACGAATTAGTTATGGTTTTGCAAGTTTAAGCATCGGAAAGTTTTAAGGTATTACACTTTAATTAAAGTTCAGAAATAAATAAATGATGATTTACGTATAAATTTCTGAATAAAGTTTCCTGTTAATAGATTCCAAAATTGTTTAGAAAAGCCTGTTATCTCTACTTTCACATTACAGGATGATATTAGGCCGTAGTAATCTAGAACCCGTTTTCTGTAACGCAATAAAACTAACGATTACATAAATACATGTACAAAATTACACTTCAGTATTTTCAAATTCTATCTATTGATAAGTATGTATATATGTGTATGTCATTACGTTCTCAGCGAATGTATTTGAAAAATGTTGTAATGATTAAAATTTGTAAGAAATACAATATTGTTTGAAATATATTATTATACTTTTCACTGATATGTGTTTCAAATATGCAAAACACATCAAGTACTTTAATAGAAAAATTACATTTTGTTGTATTATTTTATAAAGAACGATCCGAATCAATCAGCGAGTGTGAAAAGAAAGGAATCCTTATACTCTCTAGAACAGCTGCGTCTGTCATTTAATAAAAGCCCCCTAGTAAGGGATAGAAACCGGTGTTGTTGTTTTCCTAACTTTGTTTTATCTTAAGTCTTTGAAATTGGAAACTTTCCAACTTAAAGAATATAGCTTATTTGTTAATACTCAAAGACCTTATATTTTAGCTACAGCAAAAACAAGATTCCAGCTGCATAAAGAAAGACTTTAATTCGGTTCATTTAATTACATATATTTTTTTCTAAAAGGTATGCTCTTGACATGTTCTAAATGTCGTTTAAACTAGTTTAACAAAAGTGGTGATTAATAATTTATAATTGTGCACATATTACTGAAACTGAAAAAAAAATTAAGAAAACATAGTTCTGTTT
>NW_013690017.1:0-970 GCF_000517525.1 Limulus polyphemus | reverse complement strand
CACATACAACAATGGTTTACAGATATCTTGTAATGGTGTTATATTCAAACATCTGTAAACCATTGTTGTATGTGTTTTATTAGATACATCATCGTAGTATTAAGACACACAAGATAACTTTTGGATCTCTACCACCTTTAGACGTGTAACAATAATTAATATAATAACACACTTACACAACAATATATCAGAGATAAATGATCACTGTTTAATAAACACGTAACTAGTTTTATATTATGAACAGCAACAAATAATGATAACTGCCGTATAACCAATATTAACCGTGTACGCTACCATGTCTCAACTTATTAATCAGTCACAGTAACAGTTGTGAAACAAATAGGGTGTATTAGAATAAAAAAAACTGTAAGTACGAAATATACGCTTCTTCATCTGATGTCTCGGATCTGTAAAAAATCTGGTTGGTTGTTTTATTCCTTAGAAGAGCATGACTCCGTTTCATGAACGCTGACGTCTTGTCAGATTGTTAGAAGGCTCCCTTCTCGTGATCCATGAATAATGCAACTTCTCTATAGATGACAAGTTTTTCCTCTTTTAATGCGCAGTAGGGGCCATTCTGTACTTTCATAAGTGTATAAAACAAACAAATAAAAATGTATCTATCGTACTCGGAACATGAAACACATTTGGTGTTGGCTTAACTAAAACTTTGAGAAGCAAACATCAATTTTTGTTGTTGCTTGTAACCGGAAAAAATCAAAACAACACACAAAAATGTTCCTGGAGTCCTCGTCGCCACGTGCTCACGTTATCTAATGTTATAAGTGAAATTAACGAAATATTTCACTTAAAATAAATCTCAAGCTAAGAACGTGTATAAACGTTTTTTTCGTAATAAGGTAGCAAAAATGAGCCTGAATCGTTGAAATTAACAGTAACTACACAGTTGTAACTCAACCAGATCTGCTTGAAACATCCCAGTTAGACAGTAAATACACACATGTGACTC
>NW_013690016.1:0-970 GCF_000517525.1 Limulus polyphemus | reverse complement strand
AACTTACAGTGAACACAAACTACAGTACCTTACAGTTTGTACGGTAAGTACCAACTTATAGTGCACACAAACTACATTTTTTGAACTATTTAAATCAAACTGTACAATGGAATATTTAACCTCTTGGATAACCGTTAAGGGAATACTTTAAATTGTACCATTCTGTCGGGTAGTTTTAGTGGTTGCTTTATGAGAAAGATTATTGAGAAACTTGTCAAGAAAGAGTTTGTTTTTTTTTTAATTTGCAGAAAGTTACTCGATGGTTATCTGCTCTAGTCGTCCTTAATTTCGAGGCGATAAACCTATGGCCAGCTCTTGGGTTATTCTTTGACCATCACGTTATAACGCTCCAACGGCATAAAGAGCGAGAATGTTAGGTGACGGGTTTCGATCCTGAAACCCTCAGATTGCGAATTGAGCACCCTAACCACCAGGTCATGAAGAGAGAAGAAAATATCCATATATATATATATAATCTGAAAGTTCTTTAAAACCATTGCAATTCTTAGCGCATTTTTTGGGGTCAAGTTTCTTATGTAATATTTCTTCGTTTTGAATATAAATCCGTGGTACTTTGTACGGATTTTTGGTAAATTTTGCTCACTTGGCCAAACTATAAAACAAGAATTATTTTTATTTTAGAGAAGGTGGTACTTGATATATAATTTTGGTTTAATATTTTCTTCATAATAATATTGAGTTAAAATTAAATCTAATACTTCGGTTTGGTTCTTTTGTGTTGAATGGAATATATTATTATAAATTTAGATTATAAACTATCTTACTTATGTGTGCGAAAGCGAAAATATAGGCCTAAGGAATTCATTTGTTAAAGTTTTTCTTTTATCAAGATCTTAAATTGTAAATTATGTGAAAAATTAAAACAATAAATAAGTTTAACTGAAATGTTTCTTTGCCTTCATCTGTTTGTTTATATATATATATATATATATATATAATTTGTCTCTTC
>NW_013690015.1:0-970 GCF_000517525.1 Limulus polyphemus | reverse complement strand
CCAAACAATTAGTCGTCTAGGTATACCAAACAATTAGTCGTCTTGGTATACCAAACAATTAGTCGTCTAGTTATACCAAACAATTAGTCGTCTAATTATACCAAACAATTAGTCGTCTTGGTATATCAAACAATTAGTCGTCTTGGTATATCAAACAATTAGTCGTCTAATTATACCAAACAATTAGTCGTCTTGGTATATCAAACAATTAGTCGTCTAATTATACCGAACAATTAGTCGTCTCTGTATAACAAACAATTAGTCGTCTTGGTATACCAAACAATTAGTCGTCTAGGTATACCAAACAATTAGTCGTCTAGTTATACCAAACAATTAGTCGTCTAGGTATACCAAACAATTAGTCGTCTAATTATACCAAACAATTAGTCGTCTTGGTATACCAAACAATTGGTCGTCTTGGTATACCAAACAATAGTCGTCTAGTTATACCAAACAATTAGTCGTCTAATTATACCAAACAATTAGTCGTCTAATTATACCAAACAATTAATCGTCTAATTATACCAAACAATTGGTCGTCTAGGTATACCAAACAATTAGTCGGCTTGGTATACCAAGCAATAGTCGTCTAGTTATACCAAACAATTAGTCGTCTAGGTATATCAAACAATTAGTCGTCTTGGTATATCAAACAATTAGTCGTCTTGGTATACCAAACAATTAGTCGTCTAGTTATACCAAACAATTAGTCGTCATGGTATATCAAACAATTAGTCGTCTAGGTATACCAAACAATTAGTCGTCTAGGTATACCAAACAATTAGTCGTCTAGGTATACCAAACAATTAGTCGTCTAGGTATACCAAACAATTAGTCATCTGGGTATACCAAACAATTAGTCGTCTAGTTATACCAAACAATTAGTCGTCTAATTATATCAAACAATTAGTCGTCTAGGTATACCAAACAATTAGTCGTCTTGGTATATCAAACAATTAGTCGTCTAGGT
>NW_013690014.1:0-970 GCF_000517525.1 Limulus polyphemus | reverse complement strand
ATGTGCTGGTTGAACTTGGAACACACGTATAGAAACTGTAAGTGTGCATGTGCTGGTTGTACTTGGAACACCTGTATAGAAACTGTAAGTGTGCATGTGCTGGTTGTACTTGGAACACATGTATAGAAACTGTAAGTGTGTGTGTGCTGGTTGAACTTGGAACACGTATAGAAACTGTAAGTGTGCGTGTGCTGGTTGTACTTGGAACACACGTGTAGAAACTGTAAGTGTGTGTGTGTGTGTGTGCTGGTTGTACTTGGAACACCTGTATAGAAACTGTAAGTGTGTGTGTGTGTGTGTGTGCTGGTTGTACTTGGAACACACGTATAGAAACTGTAAGTGTGCATGTGCTGGTTGTACTTGGAACACATGTATAGAAACTGTAAGTGTGTGCATGCTGGTTGTACTTGGAACACCCATGTAGAAACTAAGTGTGTGCATGCTGGTTGTACTTGGAACACCCATGTAGAAACTGTGTGTGTGTGTGCTGGTTGTACTTGGAACACCCATACAGAAACTGTAGATGTGTGTGTGCTGGTTGTACTTGGAACACCCATACAGAAACTGTAAGTGTGTGTGTGTGCTGGTTGTAGTATTAATTATAAACTTTGTTTTGTCACATTTGTTACATGTGATGCCATCTAGCAGGTATTAATTATAAACTTTGTTTTGTCACATTTGTTATATGTGATGCCACCTAGCAGGTATTAATTATAAACTTTGTTTTGTCACATTTGTTATATGTGATGCCACCTAGCAGGTATTAACTATAAATTTTGTTTTGTCACATTTGTTATATGTGATGCCATCTAGCAGGTATTAATTATAAACTTTGTTTTGTCACATTTCTTACATGTGTTGCCAT
The DNA here is from genome assembly GCF_000517525.1 of Limulus polyphemus. NCBI lineage: Eukaryota > Metazoa > Arthropoda > Merostomata > Xiphosura > Limulidae > Limulus > Limulus polyphemus. The sequence continues at coordinate 105 of NW_013690014.1, read as the reverse complement.
CTAGCAGGTATTAATTATAAACTTTGTTTTGTCACATTTGTTACATGTGATGCCACCTAGCAGGTATTAATTATAAACTTTGTTTTGTCACATTTGTTACATGTG
>NW_013690013.1:0-971 GCF_000517525.1 Limulus polyphemus | reverse complement strand
TAACCAACTTAGGTAAATCACTTTATATTTTTAATATGCTAACAAACTTAGATACATCACTTTATATTTTTAACATGCTAACCAACTTAGGTAAATCACTTTATATTTTTAACATGCTAACCAAGTTAATGTTAACAGCACTTCTTTAATACAAAGAGTTTAACGACACAAGTTAAATATGTACTGATTTTGGGAAGCAATTCTTTCATTGGATAAACTCGAATACTTACTAACTTTCTCTTTTGACTAAAATGTCTTTAAATTTCAGAACTGATCCATGTTTGCTCATGTTACTTGAGATTGTTTGCTCTAAAGCTATTATAAGGGATTCTCGATTTTTTCGTTGAGACTGAGCTTCGAGAGTTCTTCACTAACCGTACCTCAGGAGACAAAGAGCCGGAGACGTGTTTGTTTTGTGGCCACAAGGACGAAGAAAGAAAATTTAGACAAAACTTAGAATTGACAATAGGCCAGTTTTTGGTGTTCTTTCTGTTTGTAAAGACACAAATTAAGAAAGTTTAAAGATATCTACTCCTCGAATATGAGTGCAAATACTTGAGCTACTGATATACGTAGGATTATTAAAACTTGGAGACTGAAGATCGTTGTAAGTATGCTGGTTGGAGGACTTTAAACCGAGAAATACAGGAAAACAACTACAAATAATAATAATACAAAAAAATAAATCACGCATTACCACGGTAAAATCGAGACAAGGTGGAAATAAAATTATCACTCAGGCGATTTCAATCTTTCAACAGTATACCTAAGTTAAATATTCGCTTACAAATATGATTATATTTATGTGATTAACGTGCCTGCTGTGAATCCAAGGGTCCCATGTTCGTATCCTGATACCAGAAAATTGCTTTTCGCATTCTGTGTGTGTGTAGTGGGGGGGGGGGTGTTATAAAACTGAACGTTCAATCCTACACTCGATTGGAGTAGCCCACAATTTGGGTGTGAGTGGG
>NW_013690012.1:0-971 GCF_000517525.1 Limulus polyphemus | reverse complement strand
AAATCATATTAGAATTTGTAGAGGTTTCAACCTGTATTATTTAATGGTTGTGATCAAATGACATATACACTACTGATCAATTATACTATCACACAAATCATATTAGAATTTGTATAGGTTTCAACCTGTATTATTTAATGGTTGTGATCAAATGACATATACACTACTGATCAATTATACTATCACACAAATCATATTAGAATTTATATAGGTTTCAACCTGTATTATTTAATGGTTGTGATCAAATGACATATACACTACTGAGTTGGAAACGTAATGAACATTTTAAATTATAACAGAATCAGCCTTTAACACTTTTTCTTTATTTAGAAGACAAAATAAAATCAAACCATTTTTGTGTTGAAACGGTAGGCTGCAACAACTGCTGCCATGACGACGATCAAGATGAGAAAGTCTGCCAAAAACCAGAAGTACCATCCAACAGATCCCTCGTTGTTGAGTATCATAAGGTAATTAAGCATACTGCCTTGAACAACTAATACCAATAGCAACAGGATTCCGTCGAGGACTTGAGAAAAAAGACGGATTGTACATCTTCCACAAGCCACAGTCTGGGTCATATCTGTGGGTCAAATATATATTTTCAACTGCCCATAAAATTATTCTAAAAGAAAAAATTGACAAAAACAGGTACTTTTATATATGTCAACAAGAAAAAAACATTATTCTAGGATTGAATTAAAATTGGATAAAACATCCAGTAATGTAGGATGTTACAAATGTCCCTGAAATCCTCAAATGTGAGACATGAATGTATGAAAACTTCACTAAGGAAAGAGCAGAACTTCACTAAGAAAACAGCAGAACTTCACCAAGAGAACAGCAGAACTTCACTAAGAGAACAGCAGAACTTCACTAAGAGAACAACAGAACTTCACTAAGAGAACAGCAGAACTTCACTAAGAGAACAGCAGAACTTCACCAAGAGAAGAGCAGAACTTCACTAAGAG
>NW_013690011.1:0-971 GCF_000517525.1 Limulus polyphemus | reverse complement strand
GTACCATTAGCCAGAAGAGGAGTATCAAACAATAAATCTCACAGTTTGACATAGTGATATCTACACAAGTCCCTCTCTTGTCAAAGTTATGTGTATAACTAAGTGAGATTAGTAGATGGGCACAGCACAGATAGCCCATTGAGTAGCTTTGCACTTAACAACAAATTCACTAAACATTCTGTTGTCTGTCTTAGGCTTAAACGATCGAATTGATACGTCATACATACGTAGGGTTTTATATTTGCTTCACCCTACACATCAAATTTATGTTTAATTCTGAACCAAGACTACAACGTCTTTACTAGGCGCAGCCGTAGCGGATATGAACAAAACAAGTATAATTACCATGGTAACTCTACTCACATCTAACAATAAGAATAATTGGTCTGTTATATTATTACGAATGTTTGTTAGAAAACGTGACATGGTCTCAGGCTGTTTAAAAACGAAATATGTTAATTGTGTGGTGTTTTTTAGTTTTATTTTAAAGACGTTTCAAAAACACCAGACATATAATATATAATATATTCCCCCACTATATCAAACCTAGTTTTGTTCTTTGGATTTACCCTTGGTCGGGACAGTTGGTGATAAAATTGTATCAATTGTTTTTATATTGCTGTTTCGTTAAAAAACATTTTGTGCAAATTGTTAAGAAAAAAAAATACTTGATAAAACATTTTTAAGATAACAATGTTTAATTGATCAACTAGACAGAACTAATTAATGGCGTTGAAGAAACAATAAACAGGTTAACTTTCATATTATTAATTTCTGACCCAGTTTTGACACTTAATTGTTACTAACATGTTACGAAATGTTCTTTCTAAAGCTGTAAGTTAATGTTGCTGCGAATTCTACCCCACATACAAGTAGAAAGTTGCCACACCCTTCTTCACCCAATCGGGTGTTTAGAAAACCCGACAAAATGGCCGACACATAATTCATAACGCCCTTTCAGCCGTGGGGGC
>NW_013690010.1:0-971 GCF_000517525.1 Limulus polyphemus | reverse complement strand
CTAACACCAAGTGAAGTATTTAAAGTACGACACGAACACCAAGTGAAGTATTTAAAGTATGACACTAACACCAAGAGAAATATATAAAGTACGACACTAACATCAAGTGAGGTATTTAAAGTATGACACAAACATCAAGTGAGGTATTTAAAGTACGACACTAGCATCAATAGAAATATATAAAGTATGACACTAACACCAAGAGAAAGTGTTGAAGTACGACACTAACATCAAGTGAGGTATTTAAAGTATGACACAAACATCAAGTCAGGTATTTAAAGTATGACACGAACACCGAGTGAAGTATTTAAAGTACGACACTAACATCAAGTGAGGTATTTAAAGTACGACACTAGCATCAATAGAAATATATAAAGTATGACACGAACACCAAGTGAGGTATTTAAAGTACGACGCTAACATCAAGTCAGGTATTTAAAGTACGACACGAACACCAAGTGAAGTATTTAAAGTACGACACAAACATCAAGTGAGGTATTTAAAGTACGACACTAACATCAAGTGAGGTATATAAAGTACGACACAAACATCAAGTGAGGTATTTAAAGTACGACAGTAACATCAAGTGAGGTATTTAAAGTATGACACGAACACCAAGTGAAGTATTTAAAGTACGACACTAACATCAAGTGAGGTATTTAAAGTACGACACTAACATCAAGTGAGGTATTTAAAGTACGACACTAACATCAAGTGAGGTATATAAAGTACGACAGTAACATCAAGTGAAGTATTTAAAGTACGACACTAACATCAAGTGAAGTATTTAAAGTACGACACTAACATCAAGTGAGGTAACTGTACAACTGAGTTACTGCCTACCGGACAGAAGTATGATATTATCAGTAAGTGTCAGTACAAATAAATCATTATTAGGAACTTAGAAAAAACAACATTGCTCAACTCCAAAGAACGCCTACCCCCCCCCCCCCACGTCGGCATAGCGGTAT
>NW_013690009.1:0-971 GCF_000517525.1 Limulus polyphemus | reverse complement strand
AAAAAATTTACTGATTTAAATTGACTCGATGAATGCAAGCGAAATAAGCGTTTTGCTATTGTGAAAATGTTTTTCACTTCCTTTGTATTTTTGAAACTGCTTTGTATTAGCCTGAGTATCACTGAGTTATAGATCTTCTGTACAACTTACGTACTTTCAGGCATTGCAGTTCTTAATGAAACACGTGAGTTGTATCATGAGGAAGTTACTGAGAGATATGCGTATTTTCTACGCGCAAATAAATAAAAAGCATGTTTTCCTGTTTAGTGGTTATTTCATGGGATTGGCAGTGATTTTTGACGGTTTCTATGCGTTTCTTAAATCCTCGGTACGTATAGTTAATTAGCTAATATTTTACTGTTTGGACACTTGTATTATTGGTTCATGTTTTGAAAGAATTTCTTTTGAATCTAGGGGGAGGGGGAGTGCATTGAAAGTGTCCGTAGACCTGATTAGTCCTAAAATTACACGGCAAGTAATATCTTATCATTGGTTCGGGTCTGTTCGGGGGGCGATGGGCGTAGACCTGATCAGGCCTAGGACTACTAATAACGAAATATCATAATTTCTCATATTCTACATAACCATACACATTCTTTAAGTGTATAATACTTTTCTTTGTGTATTGTAACAGGAGAATAGTGTCCCCCCTTTACTTAATGTATCGAAACACCATCTTTTATTCAAATTATTTTACCGTACCTTGCTTCTAAAAATAGATAAAATTGACATAATTATCTACAAGAAGTACATTTTCTTTCAGTGATTACAGATATACATTGTTAGAGATTAAACGTAAAAGTAGTGCCTTTTACTTTACCATATCCATTTTAAATCTTGTCTAAGACAAGTCCCTTTTGTCATAAGCATTTTGTATGAAAAAATGATAAGTTTTATAACAGAAGACATAGAGAGATTGAAGGAGCATTCAGTGGCTCTGTAGGTTTTATAACAGAAGACATATAGATATT
>NW_013690008.1:0-971 GCF_000517525.1 Limulus polyphemus | reverse complement strand
ATCAATAGCAAGCCTTATTAAATGTAGTCTAATCAGGCACTTGGAACAAACCACACTCTATTAATAGCAAGCCTTATTAAATGTAGTCTAATAAGGCACTTGGAACATAACTGACACACTATTAATAGCAAGCCTTATTAAATGTAGTCTAATCAGTCACTTGGTACATAACCAACACTCTATTAATAGCAAGCCTTATTAAATGTAGTCTAATCAGTCACTTGGAACATAACCAACACTATTAATAGCAAGCCTTATTAAATGTAGTCTAAATAGTCACTTAGTACATAACCAACACTCTATTAATAGCAAGCCTTATTAAATGTAGTTTAATCAGTCACTTGGAACATAACCACACACTATTAATAGCAAGCCTTATTAAATGTAGTCTAATCAGTCACTTGGAACATAACCGACACAATATTAACACCAAGCCTTATTAAATGTAGTTTAATCAGTCACTTGGAACATAACCAACACTATTAATAGCAAGCCTTATTAAATGTAGTCTAATCAGTCACTTGGTACATAACCAACACTATTAATAGCAAGCCTTATTAAATATAGTTTAATCAGTCACTTGGAACATAACCGACACACTATTAATAGCAAGCCTTATTAAATGTAGTTTAATCAGTCACTTGGAACATAACCGACACACTATTAATAGCAAGCCTTATTAAATGTAGTCTAATCAGTCACTTGGAACATAACCAACACTATTAATAGCAAGCCTTATTAAATGTAGTCTAAACAGTCACTTGGAACATAATCAACACACTATTAATAGTAAGCCTTATTAAATGTAGTATAATCACTCACTTGGAACATAATCAACACTATTAATAGCAAGCCTTATTAAATGTAGTCTAAACAGTCACTTGAAACATAACTGACACAATATTAATAGCAAGCCTTATTAAATGTTGTCTAAACAGTCACTTGGAACATAACTGACACAATATTAATAG
>NW_013690007.1:0-971 GCF_000517525.1 Limulus polyphemus | reverse complement strand
GCAGTGCGACCTGACTTCTTATATCTTGCGCATGATTTATTCTAATAATAAACATAATACTTTGGTAAGTACCCGTATTTAAGTTTACAAACTGCTGATACTTAATTTTGATAGATTATGTTCAAAATAAAGCATACATAGGATCAAAGTTCAGATGTGATTTCTTTTTTTTTTCTTTTTTTTGTTTAACTTACACTATCTTAATAGAAGGGAAATGTCCAGGTCAATTTATTCGGATACTAGAAAGTTAGGCGAGAATGATTGACCCCAGATTTGTGATCTGTCAAATATTTGAGAATAACATTTTGCGCTCTTATAAACTTTATTATGTTCTGTTGTTTATGGGCCCATTTGATTACAGATCTAAGTGATAAATGAGTTAAACAGCGATAAAGGTAATTTAGCCTAACTTTTCAAGGACGTCATAGAAACTTAAATACGTAGGCGTTAGACTTTATTACGAAGTTCATACACCAAGGTGCGACAGCGTTGAAAATCAACTTAAGTAACCAAACCATCAGGTGTTCAGAAAATGTATATACATATGTGTCAAAATAGTTTAGAAAACCCTTAAACTGATATGCGTGCAGCTAGTAGTAGTGCTGCAGCTTATAGCATCAAAGATGGAGGGAGATAAATACTTGTATTTGGTTGTTACTGAGATTAACCGCCATCTATCACCGGTGTGTAGAAGAAAATGTAGTTGCAATTTTAAAAATATTTTTAAAATACTTAATCAAGAATATAACAGTTTTATGCTGAATAAAATATATGAATATAGCTTTTAATTCTAAAAGTAAAAATAAACATATGTTGGAAGCTTTAGACTTCAGTTCTGTTCTCGGATAGTTTATTGATTATTAGGCATAAAATGGCATGTTATACTGTCGTGAACGTTTTCGCGCTCTTTTTTTTTTTGCTAATAATCGACAATATATATCGTCCATTAACAACAAAACTAATTATGGGAT
>NW_013690006.1:0-971 GCF_000517525.1 Limulus polyphemus | reverse complement strand
TAATGTATTGAAAAATTAACACGTTAGATAATGTATTAGAAAATTAACATGTTAAATAATGTATTTGAAAATTAACACGTTAGATAATGTATTAGAAAATTAACACGTTAGATAATATATTGAAAATTAAGATTGTAAGTATTGTATATCTTTTTCATTCAGTATAAGTTTATATGAATCATGTACCATATTGTAACATGTTACATAACAAGTCTTAAATTACCATGTTATATAACTATTCTTTCATGTAACATGTTATATAACTAGTCTTTCATGTACCATGTTACCTAACGTTATATAACCAGTCTTTCATGTACCATGTTATATAACTAGTCTTTCATGTACCATGTTGTATAACTAGTCTTTCATGTACCATGTTGTATAACCAGTCTTTCATGTACCATGTTACATAACAAGTCTTTCATTACCATGTTATATAACTAGTCTTTCATGTACCATGTTGTATAACTAGTCTTTCATGTACCATGTTGTATAACCAGTCTTTCATGTACCATGTTACATAACTAGTCTTTAATGTACCATGTTATATAACTACTCTTTCATGTACCATGTTATATAACTAGTCTTTCATGTACCATGTTACATAATAACATAATACACAAAGTTTAACTAGTTGTGTGTAACAAGATAAGCTAATGTATGAAGGACTAGGTGGATCTGAGTAATATAATGCACGAGAAACTAATTAGTTATATATATATATATATATATATATATATAACATAATTACAACATGGTACATGAAAGACTGGTTATATAACATGGTACATGAAAGACTAGTTATATAACATGGCACATGAAAGACTAGTTATGTAACATGTTACATGAAAGACTGGTTATATAACATGGTACATGAAAGACTAGTTATATAACATGGTAATGAAAGACTAGTTATGTAACATGTTATATAACATGGTACATGAAAGACTAGCCATGTTACACACAACTAG
>NW_013690005.1:0-971 GCF_000517525.1 Limulus polyphemus | reverse complement strand
CACTACAAAATAGGATCAGTCTTACGTTAACATGTACTAAGCCACATTATTACTATAAACACTACAAAATAGGATCAGTCTTACGTTAACATGTACTAACCACATTATTACTATAAACACTACAAAATAGGATCAGTCTTACATTAACATGCTGTAATAGCTATTCCATTTAATAAAAACACTACAAAACATGACGCTCATTATGTTAACATGTCACAACACAGCATCAATTATAAATGAATAATAAAATTTACTTAGTTTTAAACAAGTTCCGAGTAGATTTTTTTGTCCCAAACAAAATAAAAATAATTGGTACATATTTTAATGAATTATTAAAAAAAATACAAAAATCACTTGTTAGCAATTTTATCACAAAAACAACATAAAAATTGTAACCTTAAAATAATAGCTTCTCAGGTTTTAAATATATTTTTACAAAACAAATAAGATACATGTATTAAAATCACCAAGTAACCAAACCTAGCACCTACCCTTTGGTGTGTGAATGTTGCAACTAACATCAATATCTATCCTTTGTTCTGCTTGTTGTAGCATCTCAGTATACCTTGTCAGGTTGGCATTCTGTGTCTGAAAAAGTTATTTTATTGAAACATTACTAAAACCTCTGCTATGTTTCTTTCATATAGAACCAACTGTATATAACTTAAAATACTTCCAGAAATATTACAACTCTATATAAGAATTATTCTGGAGGTTTAAGATGGAAGTGAGTTTTGACCACAATTCACTACAAAATCAGAGGTTTAACCAAACTGTTGTTTGTATAAAGCTAATTATCCACCTTAAAAAAATATTGTTAAGAACCAACATTTTGATTTACCAGTTTTGTTTATACATCATTGGCCAAGATTAATAAACCTTTTGCAAAAACAATATCACTGCACTTTACTAAATGAGAACATCTAAAACACATCCTTGTACTAATCAACTAAAACAACAATCTTACTACA
>NW_013690004.1:0-972 GCF_000517525.1 Limulus polyphemus | reverse complement strand
CAAGTAGCAAGTTAGATAAATATTGTTGGGACAAGTAGCAAGTTACTTCCATTGCTGTAATAATGTAGTTGTTTGATAAAGGTTCTGTTGATACTTGTGTTTTGGAATCCACCTAATGATTATGAATATTAAGGATCAGTTGAGAAGGAACGGTTGTTGAGATATATCTGTAGCTTCACTGATCACACTTGAAAAGTTGGAAATTCCGAGTATAGCACTATTGTTTAGCTTCATATAAACACCGTGGCGTGTCGAAGGCCAAGCTTTACTTTGAATAACCTGCTATTACGTACATTCAGAGAGTGTGTTTAGATTTTCTTTGCTGTTAAGTGAATTCCTGTGTCGATGAGTTGGCAACTTTAAATTATTGGCTCATATTTAAATGCCTGTTGTGGGCATAGCTTTGCGCTTAATAACAACAACCAACCAATGAGTTATCGAGTGAAAAAGTCAGTTTATATCGGCATGGCTAGTGTTAGCGATAAATGGTTAGTGAGAAAGGCCCACTAGCCTTTTCCGCCCTAGGTCCAGCGTTATTAGATAGGCAGAGTAGTTACGTCATAAAATAAAGTGAGGGCTGCCAAATAAATATAAATCCACTAATGAATTAATTTGTTAATTAACTTAACTCCTACAATATCTTTTATGTTTCCCGCACATGAACTCATCTGATGCGACTAGCCAATAGGCAAGTGAGGGCGGAGATTTCGGTTTTCTTTCCTATACAGTAGATAACACGAGAATTTGTTTATCTACAAAAATAGGTAATATAATAAAAAATATATATACATAGAATGTAGTGTAACAGTCTCACAAGTACAAAAGATAGAATACAAGAAACTGATAAATGTGGGACTTATAAAATTCCTTGTATCTGTGGTTGAGTCTATACTGACCAAACGTGTGGAAATTTAAAATTCAGGATCAAGAAACATAAAAACACGGTAGAAAAATACAAAGTAAATGAATCAG
>NW_013690003.1:0-972 GCF_000517525.1 Limulus polyphemus | reverse complement strand
CTTTACGTATTTATATTCTGGATCATGCTAGTAGGCTTTACGTATTTATATTCTGGATCATGCTAGTAGGCTTTACGTATTTATATTCTGGATCATGCTAGTAGGCTTTACGTATTTATATTCTGGATCATGCTATTATCCCGGAACAAACCGTAAAATGATATATTGTAATGGAATACATTTCCCGGAGACACCTCAATAAATGCTGTGTGCATAGATTAAATCCTGATCGAGTTATTTTTATATGAATTATTAATTTGTTTGTTTGTTTCAGAGCAAAGCCACATTAGACTATCTGTTGTGTCCACCGCGGACAATCGGACTCTGGATTTTAGTGTTGTAAGTCTCTATCGCTGTCCTATTGGGGGGATTCATTAATTGAAGACGTTGTGAAGTTAAAACAAAAGAAAACAAGATTTTATTCACGTGAAAAGATTGCTGGAGAAAAAGATAATGTTTTACTGGTCAAAATAATATTCTTTGAATAAAGCGAAGGCATGTATTGTAGACGTCTTGTGTTTATCATAAACCTTATACAATTTATTTTAATGAATCTTATCCAAGTGAGTGAGTGTCTCTAACAACACGTTACTCTCCAAGGAATCTGTAATGCAAATGAAAACACCTTTTTCTTGGTTATGTTCGTCGGAAATCAGAAAATTATTAATGGATTATATTCCCTCTGTTTGAGGACAACGTTTTGATCTACTGACGCGTGTCTTCATTTCTCATCATTAATCTCACACAGTGCGGATTTCCACCTATCTGGCATGTCACTGAGCTACAAAGACAGGGAACTTTTGGCTAGCACTGAAGAAAGACCACAAATGTTATCCTAAAACTTATTCTGAACTAGATGAGTTCATCTAATTGTTTCTAAGCCATTCTAGCCTGGTTAAAGCTCCACAAATGCTATCCTAAAACTTATTCTGAACTAGATGAGTTCATCTAATTGTTTCTAAGCCATTCTAG
>NW_013690002.1:0-972 GCF_000517525.1 Limulus polyphemus | reverse complement strand
AAATCAAACAACACTACTGTAGCTCGGCAAGGTTTGATCTCCCACTTTCCACCTGAAATCAAACAACAAGCTGAACTACAGTAGAGGTTTGATTTCCCACTTTCCACCTGTGTTGTTTGATTTGCTGAACTACAGTAGAAGGTTTGATTTCCCACTTTCCACCTGAAATCAAACAACACTACTGTAGCTTGGCAATGTTTGATTTCCTACTTTACTGTATTCTAACTTGTACTTGTGTGTATGTATGGAAAAACTACAGGATGAGAACTTCTTTAGCAATTAGTTGTAGATAAACTCATTGTCTCTGTTCAAAGAAATCAAATTTAGTGGATGTTTCATTTTATGTTATCTTCTTTATACTGAGCTGTTTGTAATACGTTCTTAATCTTTAAACTAATGTTCAGTGTAACTAGCAATAGGGAAGACCCATTATTACTCCATTTCTAAAGCTCTGTTCATGTAGCACAATGGAAAAAAATATTATAGCATAAATTCCCAAATCTTTTATGATTAAATTTTCAATCATTATACTATTGTATAAGAAGTAAGCATATTAAACATTTAGTTAATTTATTAACAAGCTCTTTCTACCAGAAAAAAGGGCTGGGGAAACCATGACTTTCACCTACGTACAGTACCTGTTGGATAACTGTTTCTTATGATGAGCTATTTTTAACGTTCAAAAAAAACTTGAAATTTTTAACTCCAATTCAATACGGTAATTTAGAATTAAAATAATATTGACATTGCAGAATGTATCATTTAAGGACAGAAAAAACAACAATTTATATTTAAGCAAAGCTGGGGCTTTAAGAAACATACATACCTGTCTAAACTTAGCTCTGGCCTCTTTTTCTTTCATTCTTCCATGGGCAACTAGATAATCAAATACTTCTCCTGAAAAAATAAGTTAAATTTGTTACAGCTCAAATAATATAATAAAAACAAGTACTATGTAAGCTAAAACTTTCT
>NW_013690001.1:0-972 GCF_000517525.1 Limulus polyphemus | reverse complement strand
AAAATACCGCTGTGCCACTAGGGGGGGGGGTTATGCTATAAAGGGACGAAAAAAAGACAGGCCCTCAAATCCATAGTTTGGCACGCTAACTTCTGGTCCACGCTCGGTCTTTGAATGGAAAGAACGTGTTTTACAAAAGAATCGTTAATTTATTTATTCCTCGTTATAAAATTGATTTACTGGTGTTTTCTTTTCAAACAGATTGTAGCAAATGAAAGGCTTTTAATGTAATTGCCGTATATGCTTAACCATTATATATAAAAGCACCAAGCACGCAAGATCACAAAATATAAGAAAACATAGCTTGTTTGGGAAACGAATGCGATATTATCACGTGATTGTGCCATTCATCCATTGCGTGCGAACTCTTCAATGACATGTAGTTCATTTGCTTTACGATTGAGATTTTATCCCTTCGTGGTGCAGCTAAGGCAAAACCTTTTCTATCTAACTCCTAAGAATTTGTCTCTTGTTACTCAGTAAAACAACTACAAAAGATATTTCAAATATCTCTTATGTTTATTGGTGTGTTTTTATATATGTTTATAATACAATATTGCTAGTGACAGTTGAAGTGTTCTTTGTTTCTTTGTGTTAAGCACAAAGCTACACAGTTTGCCCACCGCGAGTATCGAAATCCGATTTTTAGCGTTATAAGCCCTCATATAATGCAGAAAGGGTCTAATGTATCCATTCACATCTTGAAAACTGGAATTAGTACTGTCGTTTTTTTAGCGTAATTAAAAAGAAATCGAATCACTATTGAATTTCTACAGGCTTAAACCAGGATGCAGAGTCCAAAGATGTTTATCTATTTTGTTATCAGTCTTATATATTTTAAGTTACAAACATTTTAATTAGTATTATTCCCGCTAGGGTATGTCTACAAAATTGTCATCACAAAGATCATCGAAGGAAGTAGACAAAGTTGAAAATATTTCATAATATAGATCCCCAAAGACTGTTTTCCAT
>NW_013690000.1:0-972 GCF_000517525.1 Limulus polyphemus | reverse complement strand
ATAAATCTAAATTTTCAATTTCATTGCTAAATCAAAGAAACGAAGGCCAGGTCTCTTTTTTTTTCTTGTTGTTGTTAATCACGAAGCTCCCCAATAGACTATACTTTATGCCTACCACTGTTATCGGAACTCAATTTTTGGTGTTATATGCCCTCAGTCTTACCGTTGTGCCACTAGGGGCAGTGCTAAATCTAGTTGAAAAATTATAAATAATCTTTAAGTATAAGAGTCTTAAAGTTTTCAATTAACTAAACACTAGAACGACTGTGCTATTAGTCTTAGCGTGTCCATGAGAGGTGGTATCATTCGTTTAGCAGTTTGTATGTGCATGTCCTCTTTTATTCTATTTTAGAAGTTTCGCGCTAAGCTACACAAGGGTTATATGCGATTAGTCATCCAAAATTCTGAACTGATAAACCAGTAAGAAAACAGCTAATCAACAGCACCCACCGCCAACTTTCGGGCTTCTCTTATCTGACTGAATAGTAGGATTTCACTATCACTTTTTTTATCGCACGTTTTTGCAGCAACAGACCTCGAACCATGAATTCTCGGTCTTTTCTAGATTTCATTAAATAGAATGTTATTATTTCTACTTTTAACTTATCACTTTGATTATTGTGCAAGATTACCGTTTTAATATTTTATTTGATTAACTCATAGCCACTTATGTTATAATAAAGAATTGTTCGTATTTTTTTTAAAAAACTTATAGAGACAGCGATGTCAAAAATATGGCATCAAATTCAATTACAAGAGAACCGCTCGTCAGAACAACAACTACTAAATATTAATATGTTTATTTCAAAACGTCAACCATATTTGTTATTACTACTTTTTTATTACATAATTCTTAGATAAGATCACAATTCGCCGAACAAAGATAGTTTACATTGTCAACATTATAACATTTTCATACTTGTTTCAATTATTTCATCTTATTTTTGTGTCTCGTGTTGCGACAGTTTGTTA
>NW_013689999.1:0-972 GCF_000517525.1 Limulus polyphemus | reverse complement strand
ATATATTTAACCCTTACCAAGTATACACGCAGAGTAAAATAACAAACGAATCCCCATATTCACAATGACTCAACAAAGGCGCTCTGATTTTGTTATATATTTAACCCTTACCAAGTATACACACAGTAAAATAACAAACGAATCCCCATATTCACAATGACTCAACAAAGGCGCTAATATTTTTTTATATATCTAACCCTTACCAAGTATATACATACACAGTAAAATAAAAACAAATCCCCATATTCACAATGACTCAACAAAGGCGCTCTGATTTTGTTATATAGTTAACCCTTACCAAGTATACACACACACACACAGTAAAATAAAAACGAATCCCCATATTCACAATGACTCAACAAAGGCGCTCTGATTTTTTTATATATTTAACCCTTACCAAGTATACACACACAGTAAAATAAAAAACGAATCCCCATATAAATAATTGTTTGTTTATTTTAGAGAAAAGCCATATTGGGCTATTTGCTGTGTTCACCACAGCAACCATTTGAAATGATATCAGTTCTTTAGCGGTTTCATAAGACAAAAAACGTTAGCTTAACTGTAAGAAGGGAACTCCCTTAGTAAGAAAAGTGTTTAAATGTAGTAACAATCGTCAGGGAACAACCGACCCTCTCTCCTGATCATCAGCGTTTGTTTCAGTGGGTTGTTTGTGTATGCGTATTTTGTGGTCATGTTTTGTTTCGCACAGAAATCAAATTCATATTTCTTGAAATGGTGACCTTGACCTTAGACTTTTTTTTAATCACCCGATCAATAGCGTGACCTTCGAAATACTGCTTATAACTCTTAATTATCCTGCGGAAAGTAAACAGGCTATTTGATAGTTATAACTATCACAGTTATAACCCACAGATGGGTAACGTCATCGCTATATCATTCCGAACCTTTTGTTCAGGGGTTATTTGTTTGTTTGTAGTTAAGCACAAAGCTATACAATGGACCTACTGT
>NW_013689998.1:0-972 GCF_000517525.1 Limulus polyphemus | reverse complement strand
AGGAACATCGGTTGTCTGGAAATGTCACCCAACACACCATCCTTGGTGCACCCGTTTTAGGAACATCGGTTGTCTGGAAATGGCACCCAACAGACCATCTCTGGTGCACCCGTTTTAGGAACATCGGTTGTTTCGAAATGTCATCCAACACACCATCGTTACGAGCACCCAAAAGTTGGAAGTTCTAGGGCGCTAAATAAGAAATATTTGCAAAATATGGAATGTTTACGCATCCAAAATTCTCAGCGAAGAATAAAGAATTTTTGAAACACTGCTAGAATATTGGAATGATTTAAGTAAAATAGAAGAGAGAAGAAGTCAAGAAAAAACAGGAAATGTGGTTCATAGAACAATTAAAGAAAGAGAAAATCCAGAAAAAGATGAAGACAAATTCAAGGGAAATTTTTACAAACACCAGTAAAGATTCTCAAGAGGTTAATAATAAAAAAAGGAGAAAGTAATTTATACTACAATACAAGAAAATGGAGAAGAAATGGCAGGTACAGTAAAAACAACACTAGATGGAGCTGCTACAGGAGAGAGATATGTTCAAAGTCGACAAAGATATGAAAGGTTTGTATAGAGAAACTTCAATAGGATGGAAGATATAAGGCATAACAGAAGTGTCTAATATTCTAGTATTTTATTATATTTATCCACAGGTGAAAACTTATTTGTATTTTGGTTGTATACATTTATATATATATATATATAAATACATTAAGCAATATAGGGTCTGGAAATATATCCTCAGTTTTGAAGCCTTGTCACATTGATAATGAATATAGGGTAGTAGATGATCAATAACTACAGAAACCTAGCTCAATTACAAAACATTGTATCCTTTGTAGTTTCCATTTTACGATTGTTTTCCGCGCCATCTATCGAAGAAACTCATAATATATTATGTTTCTAACAGCGACCTGTTATTAACCTACTAACAATTTCATTCCTCTGTTTAAATTAAGTCGT
>NW_013689997.1:0-972 GCF_000517525.1 Limulus polyphemus | reverse complement strand
TTATAATCATTCTATCAAGTTCAAGTATATATATATACACAGAAGTTTGTCATTATAACAATTTCATTGGTACTTATGACTGTTTACTGCACTGGATTTGAATCTGAAACATGTGCTTTTCTTATAAAAATTTAGAACAGGATAAGATACAAAAATATTTAACTTAAAAACTCATTCATAAAAGTATTGCGAATAAAACCAAGAAACGCTTTAACACTTATTTGTTTTTTTACTTTAAAGATATACACGACTATTTTAAAATGACGAAAATGTTTTCTGAAACTTCGTTTTTGTTGTTTCGTCTTGGGCATTTTCAAGGAAGTAGGATGAATACCTCTATTGAATTTTATGAGGTCTAAGGCGGAATGACTAAAGGAAAAAAAAAAGGTTTCGCTCATTCACTTCTAAAGATTAAGCAGTAACGTTCATAATCCAACGAATAGCACTATTCTATTATTATTTGATTAGAGTATTTTAACACTTCTAGTACCGTTATATCAAACAAACATATAGAACCAACATGTTTTTGTATGCCCTTTTCATATGAGAAAGATAAAAGTACACCAGTAAATATACAAATATAGGATATTGCGTTTAAGTTATTTAATTACGTTTAACAGTTTCAAAACGCACAGAGAAGAGTGTATACATGCTTTTGTACTGAAAATTTAAAACGTTGTAGATATAATGTAAAAAAAGCGGAAATATTAGGTGTTTGTTTCAAACTAAAAGTGAATAAATAAATTAGTAATACATATCAGTGAGATACAAATGGCATAATTTCGATATAACTTTAAATTAACCGAAGTATTATGCATAACCGCAGTTAAATAGAAATGAAATTGTCAATTAGGTGATTACTAGAGGACTTCAAAAATATCTAAGAGAGAAAAATTTAATTAACGTCTAAAAGGTTTTGTTTGTTATGAATTTCGCGCAAAGCTACACGACGACAATCTGCGCTAACCGTCC
>NW_013689996.1:0-972 GCF_000517525.1 Limulus polyphemus | reverse complement strand
AATGTTAGGTAGTATCTACGAATACAGATCATTACCTATAATGTTAGGTAGTAGCTACAAATACAGATCATTACATATAATGTTAGGTAGTAACTACGAATACAGACCATTACATATAATGTTAGGTAGTAACTACGAATACAGACCATTACATATAATGTTAGGTAGTAACTACGAATACAGACCATTACATATAATGTTAGGTAGTAGCTAGGAATACAGATCATTACATATAATGTTAGGTAGTAACTACGAATACAGATCATTACGTATAATGTTAGGGAGTAGCTAGGAATACAGACCATTACATATAATGTTAGGTAATAGCTAGGAATACAGACCATTACATATAATGTTAGGTAGTAGCTACGAATACAGATCATTACGTATAATGTTAGGTAGTAGCTACGAATACAGATCATTACCCATAATGTTAGGTAGTATCTACGAATACAGATCATTACCTATAATGTTAGGTAGTAGCTACGAATACAGATCATTACATATAATGTTAGGTAGTAACTACGAATACAGATCGTTACGTATAATGTTAGTTAGTAGCTACAAATACAGATCATTACGTATAATGTTAGGTAGTAGCTACGAATACAGACCATTACATATAATGTTAGGTAGTAGCTACAAATACAGATCATTACATATAATGTTAGGTAGTAACTACGAATACAGACCATTACATATAATGTTAGGTAGTAGCTAGGAATACAGATCATTACATATAATGTTAGGTAATAGCTAGGAATACAGATCATTACGTATAATGTTAGGTAGTAGCTACGAATACAGACCATTACATATAATGTTAGGTAATAGCTAGGAATACAGACCATTACATATAATGTTAGGTAGTAGCTACGAATACAGATCATTACGTATAATGTTAGGTAGTAGCTACGAATACAGATCATTACATATAATGTTAGGTAGTAGCTAGGAATACAGATCATTACA
>NW_013689995.1:0-972 GCF_000517525.1 Limulus polyphemus | reverse complement strand
CGATCAACAGTCTTTCGAAAACGAGGCTGAATCTATAAGAAAAAACATTCAAAGCATATCAATTTTTTTTTTATAATTCTAACTAATTACCACCATTGTACCTTGTAATCCAGCAATAAAGGATAATAAAACTTTGGAACATGTCTTAGACTATAGCATAAACGAAAAATATCTTCAAACTAAGATACTGCAACTTAATGGTAGAATGGTGTACAGTCCAGTCCAGTACAACAAGATTTACCATTATAGCTTGCCCATTGGACAAGTACGTTTTTTATTCACATTTATTCTACTGCTAGAAAAAACACTGATTAGATTTCTGTGGAGCCGTGCAAGTTTCCCTAAGTCTCAAACCAAAATTATATACACATCCCTTTAATTCACAAACTCCGAGTCACATGCAGAATAACAAACTTATTTAAATTAATACCCCAATATTCCACTGCTTCTGGCTACAGTTGGAGCCTAATAAAGTTTCACTGCCAAATATACTGTAGGAAGAATATATAAACGTTATAGAAATTAATAAAGTTTTACACTCTTTTATAAACACACACATACACATATATATTAAACATAATTTTAGGTCATGTTAGTATTAATATAAACACGATTTCTTTATCAGTTCATGCATGGGGTATTCAACATGCCATGGTGTAATGACAAAATGTTCAACATGCCATGGTGTAAAATATTAATGACAAAATGTTCAACATGCCATGGTGTAAAATATTAATGACTAAATGTTCAACATGCCATGGTGTAAAATATTAATGACTAAATGTTCAACATGCCATGGTGTAAAATATTAATGACTAAATGTTCAACATGCCATGGTGTAAAATATTAATGACTAAATGTTCAACATGCCATGGTGTAAAATATTAATGACTAAATGTTCAACATGCCATGGTGTAAAATATTAACGACTAAATGTTCAATATGCCATAAAATACACAACTTTAATCATGC
>NW_013689994.1:0-972 GCF_000517525.1 Limulus polyphemus | reverse complement strand
AGGAGGAGAAGATACACGTCTGATACAGGACGAAGAGAAGAAGATACACGTCTGATACAGGACGAGGAGAAGAAGATACACGTCTGATACAGGACGAAGAGAAGAAGATACACGTCTGATACAGGACGAAGAGAAGAAGATACACGTCTGATACAGGACGAAGAGAAGAAGATACACATTTGTCACACGGTGAAGAGAACAAGTTGACGACACTTAAGATTTGCCAACTAAATTATTGTTCTCTGATTAATCGTGCTGACATGTGTGTGGTTGGAACACCATAATACAGTGATATATTATATTGTCCAAGGTTGGAATTCCGACGTGAAGTGATAGATTGGGGATTGATTTGTTGGAACAACAAGTTTAATCTAGCCTGGAGTATCACAACAACAACAAGTATAATGTAGCCTGGAGTATCACAACAACAACAAGTATAATGTAGCCCGGAGTATCAGAACAACAAGTTTAATGTTGCCTGGAGTATCACAACAACAAGTTTAATGTAGCCTGGAGTACCGATCGACGGTTTGAAAACAATTTCTGTTAGTGAAAGAGATTATGTTGGAAGGTAACGTCACATTGTTATCTGTTTTTTAGGGGTTGTTGTAACATGTAGCATGTGAGACTTAACGCTCGAAACAAACTGCAGAGTGTCTGGGTGTCATAAAAACACTATCTAACTATTTATACTCACAAGAACAAAAACCCAGCAAACTATGTTCTCGTTCTAGCTTTTTATTACAGGAAAATAATGATACAAGTAACCAAGTATCTCGGTCAAAAGTGTTCTTAGAGGATACAAGTAACCAAGCTTCTCGTTCCAAAGTGTTCTTAGAAGATAAAAGATACCAAGTATCTCGGTCAAAAGTGTTCTTACAGGATAAAAGTGACCATGCATCTCGGTCAAAAGTGTTCTTAGAGAATAGAAGTCACCAAGTATATCGGTCCAAAGTGTTCTTAGAGGATAAA
>NW_013689993.1:0-972 GCF_000517525.1 Limulus polyphemus | reverse complement strand
AGTTTTATGATTAGGTAAAGTTTTTTTTTAATTGATGTTTCTGTTGTTATACAATTCCCAATCATTGGGATTAATGAATTTAAAAAAAAGAAACACACCTAAAACTGGAATGCTTTCAAATAGTTGACTGTTGTTCTTCAGGAGAATAAATACCTAACTAATAACTTCACAAAATTGTGAATTAGGTGTGTTCAAAACCTTTAAATGTAATCTTTTTTGTAACAGTATTGTTTCAAATGTGCACATGCAGCTTTGATGTGTTATAAGGATTTAATGATTGACTTGAATTTTGAGTAATGTCTTTCTTCTTATTACAAACTTCTTTTTCTGAAATGACTAAGGTCTCATGAGTACCAAAAGTATATCAGTGAATTGCTCTTTCTTTTTAGAGCAAAAAAATTGTCCGGAACAAAAGCGAATCTTGCTTTCTCTTAAAAGTATGCTAATATATTCAAAATTATTTTAGTTAAAACAATGTTATACATTAATGGGAAGGTTTTGCCACTTGCAGAAATGTTTAAAGAACAAGTAAAATGTGTATATTTTAGTGTGTTGCTCGTCTTTTAAAACCTCTTTCGTGGTAAATACATCACTGTTATGAATCTTTCTTTCTTTGAAAAATAAGTTATAATGATAATTTGAGTGTTGTGAATTACGAGGTGTTGTGGTTACAGAAAGAGTTATACAGAATACGAGAATATTAAAAAATTCTAATAATATCAACTGACATTCAGTTTTTAAGTAACTGTGTGAAAGCTGAATTCTGGAAGGTTTTAAAAACAAAATTCAGTCACTACCTCTTATATTTCAGTCAGCTGCAGTGGAAGAAATAGATCGTCTCTTACAGCAGTGTTTTGAAATTGTCCCATCTATTGAGAGAACAATACCTATGGGTATTCAGCCTGATTTAACAGCTGAAACTAGCAATCGAGGTGGGAGAACAAAATTTGCCTCTTTTTTTTTCTATACCAT
>NW_013689992.1:0-972 GCF_000517525.1 Limulus polyphemus | reverse complement strand
CTACTAACTGGATTATATCACAATTATTTACATGTTAAATGTTATTTTCTACTAAGCGGATTATACCATAATTATCTACATGTTAAATGTTATTTTCTACTAACTGATTTATACCATAACTATTTACATGTTAAATGTTATTTTCTACTAACTGGATTATACCAACAATTATTTATTTGTTAAATGTTATTTTCTACAAACTGGAATAGTCCAAAAGAAACTAGCCAACAATAGGAACCATTAGAACAATACATTTACTGTTACATTTTAGTAAACGAACAATATGGGTACCCTAGTTCTGAACACATTTGATATTGTTGTGTTCTGTCTTGAATGATTTTTAAACGAACAATAAGTTACTCTAGTTCTGAACACATTTGATATTTTTGTGTTCTGTCTTGAATGATTTTTAAACGAACAATAAGGTTACCCTAGTTCTGAACACATTTGATATTGTTGTGTTCTGTCTTGAATGATTTAAATAGATCTTATTCTTATAATATTATACATTTAATGGTCTGGCTTCTGGCTATAGATCGATTTTTGTATATCTTTAGATATCTTTACATAATACTGCTCAGCTTATATCCCGATTCAATTATATTTCCGACTGTAAAAATGTTGAGTTGAATAGGTTGTCTCAAAGAAAAATAAAAAGTTCTTGACTATTTTCAATGCGTTTTTTTTTCTTACGTTGGAATATGTATAAATGGTACCCAAACTAAACTTTAGAATATTTCGAGAGCTTTATATACTTTCTCATTAAAGAAACGCTAGAACAAACAACTGAGCTTAAACAACCACGATCACTTATATCCCAAAGAGAAATAGACGTAGAGCGATTAGACTGAGTAGGATTGGAGCGCTGCAGGTAGAACCTCACGTGTCTCTGTTCGACTGAATTCTTGCTTTAACAATGAATGAGGACTCGAGATATTTTTCAGCAAAACAACGCAGAAGTGGAGTGCCGAT
>NW_013689991.1:0-972 GCF_000517525.1 Limulus polyphemus | reverse complement strand
CCAATGTCAATGACTACAGCTTAACATAGTTATTACTTGACTCTCACCAAATTATCAAAGGTCTCTTGGGATTGGATATATCAAATTTGAGGAAACGGCAATGCAAAAGTTCCCGTACATTTATAAGGGCAGATACGTGTTTGTCGGTGAGCTCTTGAAGGATTTCACCCACATTCCATGGAACTGAGGTCTAAAGACATTAGTAGGTACCCAATTCCTAGGTCATTGAGCACAATGAGTTTAGTGGGGTTAAACATTATTATAAAGTGGGAATGAGGGCTAATGTGACATGAAATTACAGCGAATTATTCATCAGAATGCCATGCAACTAAAAGTGTACTATCCATCAGTGTATACTCTGCCACAAATACATGCCTTATTATCACTCTCTCCATGTGAATTGTCCCATTTTTGGAGAATTTTGTTCTGTTACATGCCACAAGGGTCTAACATGTTTACTCAAATTACTGCCATAGTTATACAAAAATGGAATATACAAATAACAGATGATCTTAAGAAATTTTTCGTCCATTCCAAAATTTACGCTGTTGATGTGAAGTCAATGAGAGATGCTGTGGGAGACAACATGCCTTTCGTTCACCATTATAACGACAATTTCTTATGAATGTGTGCAAACTCTGTTATATCAAGATGGGCTTCCCTGAACCGGTACCAGTCCTAACGCTTGACTTTTAAAAAAGTACACCAAACGCAAATCTTGCTTTAAAATGTATACAGCCTCTGAAAAAAGCTTATACCTTTCAAGCAATAATTATTTCGTTTTCTATTCATCAGCCGACGGTACGGTAATTTTACACATTAGAGGAGATAATCTAATGAAAAACACGTTACCCCCAATTTCAGTACATGTACAATCTTTACAAAAAACAAAACAAAACAAGGCTTACGTTTAATCGGCGGACTGATACTGATAGAAAAAGAGAAACCAAACGTAAGTATTAAATTAAAGTT
>NW_013689990.1:0-972 GCF_000517525.1 Limulus polyphemus | reverse complement strand
TACTTCGAGCTTCTGATTTTCATTCTTAACTGATAAACGGCGATAAAACACCCCGATCCAAAAAAAAGAAAATTTAATAAATGAAACCAGTGGTCTAATAAACACCGGAAATGGTTATTCAGTTTACTGGACATGCAAACTGTTGTTATTTTTATGACTACATTGCTTTGGAATATCACTCTGAAGCCAAAATAACGTGTTTTGTCCGTTGTTCTTATAATTTTATATAGAATATTAGATGATCTTACAAATCTTTAACAGAAATAGAACTATGTTTTGTATGTGTTATTACAGCCATAAGAAAAATTAGTGCGCAGAGAATATAAGATATATTAGTATACTCATTACAGTATTTAAAGCTAAAACCCCAAAAAAACACCAATTTTAAAATAACTAAATAAAACTATTAAAGAGCTAAAAATAAACATCGAAAATAGAAGCCCTAATTACATTGTCGATCATTAAATACATCCTTCAGAACAGTAGAACCTATATTTACTAAAACAATAATAACAACATGCTTAGATCAGAATTACTTCAAATGTAATGACCAAATATATATATAAACAAAATGACGAGTTAACTATAGGTCCCTTTCCCCTCTCCTTTGCCTGCAGTAGTTTTCTTGAATGATGAGAAATTTTTAGTGATGAAAATACTCAGCAACATGTCAAGTATTGGCATAGATATGTTGATGATGTGATTTGTCTTTGGCCGGGCTACAAACGTCAACTTGAAAATTTTGTAACTTCTAAATTCACAAAACAAATTCGTTAAGTTTACTATAAAATATGATGAAAACAGGAACGTTAATTTTCTAGATTTAAATATTTATATAAATAATGGCATACATTCTTTAGAAAACCGGCTTATAGCGACACCTTTCACCAACTTGACATTTTACATGGGCCTATCACTACTACTCTTTTCATCTGAAGATATTGAAACTGAATTGAAAACAATAAAAGAAAT
>NW_013689989.1:0-972 GCF_000517525.1 Limulus polyphemus | reverse complement strand
GTTACATCCACAACACGAAGGTAGTTTTCAGATGTTACATCCACAACACCGAAGGTATTTTGGTTGAATTGCATTTTTTCACAATAACTGAAACATTTTCTATGATTGGGTCGTGCTGACGAAGAGAAAAATACTGGCAGAATAACTGAAGTTTTTCAATTAAAATAACACAAAAACAATATATTACTATGATATTGCGTGAATCTCTGACCATCCACAGTGAAATGCCTCAAGGGTAACTTGCGGTTGAAAAGACATCCCTTCCACAGGATGGTTATTTGTATAACGAGATTATTAAATTTGGAGCTAAAATGTTCTCAACAGAAGCAGGAAACCTTCACAGAAACGAGCTCCGAAACCAGTTTGTAGCAGTATCGTCAACCGCAGAGTGAAGGCGACAATTACGTAAGAGAATCTTCCGACCCTTCCCCCCCAAAAAAACAAAGTCATATCTCCTTGTATATCTGTAAGAAGATACTAAAGGAAGATTTGAAACTTATAAAGATTAACAAGCCAAGTGTTAAAAAGATTACCAATACGTTTAGAAATTAACGAATGTTTTCCCGAGAAGGATGACGAAGAAACTCAAAATGTGTGGTCTGAAGTTCACTCCACCATTCTTTGCAGATGCTTGTTAGAAAGGATGTCGCTTTGTTTGACACTAGGGCGTAACCTTGACCTTTGGAAGGGGCACGAACGACGATGGAGAAAGTAGTTCAAAGGTCACTACAAGAACTATAGTATGTTTAAAAAATGAGAAAAACAGATTTGACAGTCTATTAATTTTCTGTGTAATTCTTTTTAGAAATTGCCTCGAAAATATTATATTTACACCGTATAAAACGTACAGAGCTTCAATTAGAGGTAGATAACAAAAACAGATTTGACAGTCTTGAATGTCTATTAATTTTCTGTGTAATTCTTTTTAGAAATTGCCTCGAAAATATTATATTTACACCGTATAAAACGTTG
>NW_013689988.1:0-972 GCF_000517525.1 Limulus polyphemus | reverse complement strand
ATTGTGTAGCTTTGTGCTTAATTACATACAAACAATCTTATTTTATAATTGCATTATTTGACCTCTAAGTAAGGCTGTTGTTCCTGTACAGATAATATTTCTTGGGTCCATCAATAGTAATTGTGAAATATAAACAAAAGACCGTTTATAATCTTTAAATCATGTAATTCTGACTGTAAAATATCAGACATTATCCTCGTTAAATTTTTATTTATGAAGAGTGTAATCAAACTATACAGATGTACAGTATATTTTAAATGCTATGAGGAACGCAAAGTCTTACATCAAACAGGATGAGATGTAATTCAACTCTTTTTAAGGCTAACAGTTCAAAGCATAAAAAAAAATTGAAACAGCAATACACGAAATATAAATGTTTTTCTGCCACGTGTATGGGCTGGGTGTGACCGAATGGTCAGCATGCAGGACTGTGGAGTTGAGGTTCCGTGGTTCGCGTCACATGGCTACACCTAAAAAGATACAAATAAAAATCGCGCTCCACAGTTTTGGGCTGTGGGTGCGTTATAAGAGAAACTGTCAAATTCCATTCTGTCTGGCTCACAAGAGTAATCTAAGAGTTGGTAGTGGATGATGTTGACTAGCTGCCTTCCCTCTAGTCAATCATATCCAAATGAGGGACGGTTAGCACCGATAGTCTTCTATTAGCTTTGCGCGGAATTCAGCGTGTGTGAATAGTGAGCACTTCTTTCAACAGTGTGGTCAAATGGGCTACATCCGGCTCTGTTATCTACTAGTGAGTAATAAGCATTGTTTCTAACAGCGTGGTCTAAAGGGCTGCATCCGGCTCTGTCATACACTAGTGTGTAATAAGCATTGTTTCTAACAGCGTGGTCTAAAGGGCTACATCCGGCTCTGTTATACACTAGTGTGTAATAAGCATTGTTCCTAACAGCGTGGTCTAAAGGGCTGCATCCGACTCTGTTATACACTAGTGTGTAATAAGCATTGTTT
>NW_013689987.1:0-972 GCF_000517525.1 Limulus polyphemus | reverse complement strand
TTCCTCGTCATCGAACAAGTATATTATGTCAAACTACTATGAATTACAGTGGAATCTCTAGAAACATACAGAATGATATAGTACCAAGATCAAAAATTGGGTTAGCCTACCTTAGCAATACAATGTAATGTTTGGCAATCTCCATTGACAACACTCAAACAAAGATTCCAAGCCAAAGAGCTGTCATAGGTAGGTCTATACAAAATTTCACACATCTGGAAAGAGTACGGCCTTATGACACCTGTTAATATTTACAGATAAGTATAAAAAATAATGAATCACAAAATAAATCATTTGATTAAATAATGAAAACAATAATCTTGCAGCTGTCTTACATATTCCTTCTGAATGTTAATAAAAAAGTAATACCATTTGAGTAAACACTGCCACAAGTTAGTTATTCTTATAGTAGCACTGTCTCGTAGCATATCAAAAAATGGTAAGAAATCACAAGTATATGGATATAGTATAGTAAATAAAATAGCAGACGTTATGATTTTATTTAAACTGCAAAAAGAACTCAAAATAGATGTAAAATAAGAAAAGACAGCAAGAACTTACCAGTATTTGGGTATATATTAAAACTGTAGATGTTATAATCTTCTTCCACTTGCCACAAGAATTTCACAGATATGTTTAATGGGTTATAAAGGGTAATCTTCCCACTTAATCCTGAAAAAAAATGTATTATTTGCTGAAAAACAAATATTTCAAATTTATTATAATGTATTCATTTCAAAATCTACATTTTCTTTGTGCATAACATATTACTTTTGTATTAAATGCTTTATATTACCATGTACACGAATATCCAAATATTTTAATGAAACAAATCTGTACCTATACAAACTGTTTCTGTATATTCAATATTCAGGGTTTTGGTTCATGAAAAAGTTTTATAATTCATAAACAGTGTTTGGTCAGCTAACAGTTAATTTCAAAATGAATTTTTAATCTAAAAAGTATTGTTAC
>NW_013689986.1:0-972 GCF_000517525.1 Limulus polyphemus | reverse complement strand
TTTACTATCCTGAATGTACATAACTTCTATGAGAGCACTCTGAAATGAAATATAACTTTGGATAGGTACTTCCTTTACTATCCTGAATGTACATAACTTCTGTGAGAGCACTCTGAAGTGAAACATAACTTTGGATAGGTACTTCCTTTACTATCCTGAATGTACATAACTTCTATGAGAGCACTCTGAAATGAAATATAACTTTGGATAGGTACTTCCTTTACTATCCTGAATGTACATAACTTTTGTGAAAGCACTCTGAAATGAAATATAACTTTGGATAGGTACTTCCTTTGCTATCGTAAATATACAAATACTAGATAAAATATTTTTTTTATTTTAGTGAGAACATTATGTACAAGATAAGTTAGGTTAAATGTTCTGTTGTTGTTGTTGTTTTTGTTTCAGGACAGCGACAGCTCGAGGAAAAGCATGTACAAGATAAGTTAGGTTAAATGTTCTGTTGTTGTTGTAGTTTTTGTTTCAGGACAGCGACAGCTCGAGGAAAAGCATGTACAAGATAAGTTAGGTTAAATGTTCTGTTGTGTTTTTGTTTCACGACAGCGACAGCTCGAGGAAAAGCATGTACAAGATAAGTTAGGTTAAATGTTCCGTTGTTGTGTTTTTGTTTCAGGACAGCGACAGCTCGAGGAAAGGCAGAACTCGCTGATGGTTCTTCACTTCATGCGAAGGAAGATTCGGACTTTGCTAGAATTATAGCAAAACAATTTGCTCCAGAGTTCCACCAGCCAGGTAAATATCTCATTTAGTTCCACCAGCCAGGTAAATATCTCATTCAAAGGATTTTTTCACTTCCAATCACAAAACCTAAGGCGTATTTATTTATTAATCTGTTGATCTTACTAATTAACTGATATGATATGTTTCGGCTGCCAATCCGCTGCTGTCTTCAGAGAAGTCTCTGCCAATCCGCTGCTGTCTTCAGAGAAATCTCTGCTAATCCGCTGTCGT
>NW_013689985.1:0-973 GCF_000517525.1 Limulus polyphemus | reverse complement strand
AAACGGAAATACCATTCAAATCATTCTTCGGTTAGGTCGTTAAACTTACCTGCTTTTATTACGTGTGACATCAGTTCGTTTGTTATTAAATTGTTTAGATTTTGTTAATAATCTGTTTAGATTTTGTTAATAATCTGTTAACATTTGATACTTCAGATTTGGAAGAAGCTATATTATAAGTAGGAAAAAATCCTTTTACTACTGGTGGTTAGTACATTCGAATCGCAATCTGCGAGTCGCGGGTTCGAATCCCATCATCGAACATGTTCACTCTTTCAACCGCGGAGGCTTAACTTTTGACGGTCAATCTCGTTACACGTTGGTCAAGAGTTTGCGGTGGATGGTGTTGATGACTAGCTGCCTTCTCTCTCTCTCTCTCCTAGTCTATCACTTCAAAATTTGGGATGGCTAGCGCAGATAGCCCTCGAGTAGTTTTATGCGAAATTCAAAACAAACAAACCTGTTTACGTAAATTTGTAAAAATGATTTTTGTAACCTAGTTTTGCCTGTTCTATGTCGACGTGTCTTGTATTTGACAAAGGAATTAAACATATTTAAATATAATTACCTTAACCATTCCCAGCTTCCTTTAAACAATGAGATTGTGTATTTGTTTCAGAGCAAAGCCATATAAGGCTATCTTCTGTGTCTTTCGCGGAGAATCGAACTCCGAATTTAAGCGTTGTAAGACCGCAGACTTTCCACTGACCACTCAAGAAACTAAAAGATTGAATTAATTTATTTCAATTTCCCTTAATTTTTACGTTTTTACAATATTAATTTACAAACCTTAATAAAATCTGTTAATAAAATGTTTAACATTTTTCTGTGTTCTAAAAATTACCGTCGGGATAAGGTAAGGTTTTTTTTTCATATTTTGAAAGAGGAAGGCTTTGTTTCTGTCCATCGCAGCTACATTTTTTCAAACTACGATTAGACACTACATAAACCGTGAAATTACTTCATATATTGA
>NW_013689984.1:0-973 GCF_000517525.1 Limulus polyphemus | reverse complement strand
CGGTTTGTGCTGTTACAGGCTACATGGAGTTGGTGTGTTTTTTTTATCTTAACATTGAAACATTATTTATTTTGGCTCATGACTCTGCATTAATACAATAATTGTTCTTAGTGGTCATTTTGACCTAAAGTGCAGTTTTAGTACATAGAATTATGTTGTTGAAATGTGTCCATGAACCTCTTTAATAGCAGAAATCTTGGATTAGGTGAAACAAGTTTGAAACCAAAATAGAAGAGTATTACAGGAAGAAATATATTTTGTTATAGCAGAAAAGCTGTGTAAGTTGGAAAAGTTATAACTGTGATGGCTTTTATTCAACAGATATCAGATATTATTGGCCAAACTGATGAAAGTCTAACGGCAAAGGAAGCTCTTCTACGTTGGGCTCAACGGACAACTGATGGATATCCAGGTGTGAAAGTGAAAGACTTCACACGGAGCTGGAGAGATGGTTTGGCCTTTAATGCTATCATCCACAGAAACAGGTTTGTGTCAATATAATAGTTGTATATTTCAATATAGAAACAACACTAGCAAAGATGAAAATTTAGGGCAGATTAAATTTTTTAAAATAGCATAACACAAGCTTGTTTGTTGTTAGTGCTAAACTATACAATGGGCTGTCTGTGCTGTGCCCACCACAAGTATCGAAACCTGATTTATTTTTAGCAGTGTGAACCTTCAGACTTACTGCTGAGCCAATGGAAGCTTCCCTTAACCCCTCGACTACGGCTGTTTTAAATGTGAGCAGAATTTTTGTGAACTGTACACTGTATACAGCACACTCGCATTCAGCTGCTGAACTATACCCTATATGGCGAATCAGCAACTGGATGTAAATTTCTAAAACACTAAACAGACTATCACTTTGACATATTAAATTTTTACATAAAAGAATGAATGCTTTTCATATGAATTATAAATATTTAGTGTGTGAAATTTTCAATCATGGAAAAGCAGACTGGGGCAGTCT
>NW_013689983.1:0-973 GCF_000517525.1 Limulus polyphemus | reverse complement strand
ACCAAATTCGGTATGTAGGTACACTTTAACGTTGCGTAGCAATATGCAGAGATTTACCTTTTTACTGTTTGTTTTAAAGGAGATATGGAAATTTTTGCGTTTTGTACCATTACGTCGTTCCATTTGGACGGATCATCTCCAAATTTAATATGAACGTTCGTTGCATCCTTGCGTATTTACATGCAAAATTCTAGCCATCTATTATCATTTTGCGACTTTTGTGGTCGTTTTATGTTACTCTTTTATTGGCTTTTCTGAAAGCGTATGTGTACTGCAGTGAAGCTTTTGGTTATTGATTCTTTTTCGATTTCTTGTTACCAGAGGGGTCCTAAATTGATGATTCTTCACCAAATTTGGTATGTAGGTACACTTTAACGTTGCGTAGTAATATGCAGAGTTTTACCTTCCTACTGTTTGTATTAAAGGAGTTATGGAAACGTTTTGCGTTTTGTACCAGTACTTCGTTCCATTTGGACGGATCTTCTCGAAATTTTTTCAAGAACGTTCGTTGCATAGTTGCAAAGTTACATGCAAAATTCTAGCCTTCTGTTATAATTTTTGCGACTCTTGTCGTCGTTTTATGTTACTCTTTTATTTGCTTTTCTGAAAGCGTATGTGTACTGCAGTGAAGCTTTTGGTTACTGATTGTTTTTCGATTTCTTGTTACCAGAGGGTCCTAAATTGATGATTCTTCACCAAATTTGGTATGTAGGTACACTTTAACGTTGCGTAGTAATATGCAGAGTTTTAACTTCCTACTGTTTGTTTTAAAGGAGTTATGGAACGTTTTGCGTTTTGTACCAGTACTTCGTTCCATTTGGACGGATCTTCTCGAAATTTTTTCAAGAACGTTCGTTGCATACTTGCGTATTTACATGCAAAATTCAAGATTTCTATTGTCATTTTTGCGACTTTTGTGGTCGTTTTATGTCATTCTTTTATTGGCTTTTCTGAAAGCGTATGTGTACTGCAG
>NW_013689982.1:0-973 GCF_000517525.1 Limulus polyphemus | reverse complement strand
CTAAACTTTTTCATTTACTGTAAAAATAAATAACATATTGACTCTGAAATTACCGACATGTTCACACAACGTTCTTTTTTATGGGCCCAAATATTGTATCATATTGAGTAATTTTAAATTTTTGACTGCTGCGCCCCCTGTTGGCTCAGCAGTAAATCACCTCACACTATAAAAAATTCACCAAAAATATTTTAGGCTAAATCATCATTTTCTCTGTAAAACAGAGCAGTAATTAGTAGAAATAATTACAATTGACGATATTCTTCGTTATATTTTTGTTCGTGACTTTTATGTTATTAGGAATCCTGTAACCAACAGAGTCGTAGACTCCAAGGCAATTTTTTCTACAAATAGTTAAAAGAAATTTGTTTAAGAAGCCGATGAGCCGATCGGTTAATTCTAAGGTTCGTTTTTTAAGTACGAGTATTTCTTTTCAATATTATACGCATCATTTTATTGCTGAGAGTATTTCACACTGTAATCTAAATCTATATTTAAGAAATTACGTAAAGTAACAAAATAAAGCCGAATTCTTTAGAGTTTCCGCGACGTTTTGATCGTACCTCAATAAGCATAAAATAAACTTCGCTCCACTAAATGCACATAGAATACATTTATATGATTACACTCCACACGCAAAGGCAAAATCTTTGAACCTTAGATATGAACGAACAAAATATACAACAGGTCAGCAAGTAATAGTCTTCTCTTTATCTTTAGTTTCCTTTTATGAGAATTAATAAAGACACTAGTGTTAATTTAGACAATTTGTCATAATTATTGTTCAACAATTTACCAAGACAGAACTACCACAGCTCTCACATGCTAGCAAAATATTCCTGAAACTTACATTAGTTTATGTAGAACAACAATTGTTCAACAATTTACCAAGACAGAACTACAACAGCTCTCACATGCTAGCAAAATATTCCTGAAAACTTACTTTTGTTTATGTAGAACAACAATTGTTCAG
>NW_013689981.1:0-973 GCF_000517525.1 Limulus polyphemus | reverse complement strand
AGGAAAGGAATATGGCAATAACCATACGGAGCCTCCTAGGAAAGGAATATGGCAATAACCGTACGGAGCCTCCTAGGAAAGGAATATGGCAATAAACGTACGGAGCCTCCTAGGAATGGAATATGGCAATAACCGTATGGAGCCTCCTAGGAGAGGAATATGGCAATAATTGTACGGAGCCTCCTAGGAAAGGAATATGGCAATAACCATATGGAGCCTACTAGGAAAGGAATAGGGCAATAACCGTACGGAGCCTCCTAGGAAAGGAATATGGCAATAACCATACGGAGCCTCCTAGGAAAGGAATATGGCAATAATTGTACGGAGAAAGGAATATGGCAGTTTGTATGAACATACTTCGTACAGTTACTGTTTATCGTATTGAAGACTTTTTTTCTTACCGCCAACATTTAAAATGAATAATATAATTAACTCTCCATTAAAGTAGCTTTACTTTCTTACTTTATGTATGACCATCTTAGATCGTAAAACGATTCTATATTTATCGTATCCACAAATATCTTAGTGTGTCGTTAGACTAGTTACACGTGTGTTGTTAGACTAGTTACAAGTGTGTCGTTAGACTAGTTACATGTGTATCATTAGACTAGTTACATATGTGTGTCATTAGACTAGTTACACGTGTGTTGTTAGACTAGTTACACGTGTGTCATTAGACTAGTTACATGTGTATCATTAGACTAGTTACACGTGTGTTGTTAGACTAGTTACACGTGTGTCGTTGACTAGTTACATGTGTGTTGTTAGACTAGTTACAAGTGTGTCGTTAGACTAGTTACACGTGTGTAGTTAGACTAGTTACATGTGTGTCGTTAGACTAGTTACACGTGTGTAGTTAGACTAGTTACATGTGTGTCGTTAGACTAGTTACAGTTAGAATAGCAACAGTCAAAGAATACTGAGACCAATACTAAATGTGACGGTTGAATAGCAACAGTTAAGGAATACTGAG
>NW_013689980.1:0-973 GCF_000517525.1 Limulus polyphemus | reverse complement strand
CAAATCCGTGGCTACTCTATTTAAATAATATAATTTTACCGTCAAATCTGTGGCTACTCTACTTGTAATAATGTAATTTTACCGTCACTCGTGTGGCTACTCTATTTGAATAATGTAATTTTACCGTCACTCGCTCACCGCACCCACGGCCCCGAAGTGTGGAGAGCGATAACAGCACATAGTTACAGAGAACACGTCACACCAACACATAGCTACAGAGAACACGTCACAACAGCACATAGTTACAGAGAATACGTCATAGTTACACAGCACATAGTTGAAGAGAACACGTCACACCAGTACATAGTTACAGAGAACACGTCACACCAGTACATAATTACAGATAGGTAGATTTAAGAGATTACTTTATCTCGGGAAGGAAACAAACAATTTAATAATTATGAAATGATCTGAAGAACACCATGTATTATTTAACATAACTTCTACTCCTAAATAAAGTTGTTAACATATCTTTATATACGTACATTATTGTGAATATTTGAAATAACAAGTGTAGCTAAAAATAACTAAAAATATTCAACATTGATAATTACTCAAACACCTTGGCCAATCACATTCTTAAACGTATAGAGTCTATAAATATCTTCTGTGTGAGTCCTTTCAAAAATTCCATCCCTCATCACTAAGTCTGGAAAAGGGCGAACCAAAGATAAGGTTAGGCCTCTTATAGTCGTACTGTACTGTTTAGGTACGGTGTTATTAATATTTTCTATTAATACCGTATTTTCATTTACGTATTTGCAAAATAAATAAAAAATTAATGACACCACCGAACTAATTTTATGTTGTGTCCTAAAACTGTGTGTTATGACAATGTAAGGTATCCTAAAACTATGTGTTATGACAATGTAAGGTATCCTAAAACTGTGTGTTATGACAATGTAAGTATCCTAAAACTGTGTGTTATGACAATGTAAGGTATCCTAAAACTATGTGTTATGACAATGTAAAG
>NW_013689979.1:0-973 GCF_000517525.1 Limulus polyphemus | reverse complement strand
ACGAGTTTCACAAACCAGATGTAATAAGTACTTCAGGAATTGAATATACTGAGGATACTAACTGTGGCTACTTTTATACATGGAATTATATCATCACATATAATAACGAATTAACTTATCTAATTACTAGACCAGATGTGATATTGGAACTTGTGTGTACCTAATAATTAAACCAGACGTAGTAACAAGTTTCACGAGCCAGATGTAATAAGTACTTCAGGAATTGAATATACTGAGGATACTAACTGTGGCTACTTTTATACATGGAATTATATCACCACATATAATAACGAATTAACTTATCTAATTACTAGACCAGATGTGGTATTGGAACTTGTGTACCTAATAATTAAACCAGACGTAGTAACGAATTCATATATTCCATTACTACACAATAAGTAGCAGTGAACTCACTTATTTAATAACTGACAATGTGGTAATTAACTACGTACTCCATCACTAAGCCAAACAATATTAGTAAATATTTTTAAAAGGAGTTTCAAATTCTCATCAATCACATTAATTATTCAATAAAAAAGAACAACACAGAGGCTCTGGAGAATAAGAGTCTGCTAGTTTTAACACGTTCCACAAAATCCTTTATATATACATATACTTATAAAAATTAGAAGAAAACGGGTTAAACCTTTCATCTCTGGGTAAGTCATAAATCGTGCTGTGTTTAGGTCTTCTAGAAGAGTGTCTAATTCTGACAAGTTATTTTCTAGTGTCGTTTCCTGCTTCGGGCCGAGTTGGTGATGCTGGGACACAGGAGTTGCCATGGTAATCTCTTGGATCATCTGCTGATTCTGATAGATGGGCTAAACAAAACAAACGAGTCTACCAGTAAATATATATATATATATATATATAGAATGTGTATAAGAAAACAAATAGGATATAAGGTGTAAGTGGACAGGTAAGACGGAATGTGTATGCAAGTAAACAAATAGGATATAAGGTGTAAGTGGAT
>NW_013689978.1:0-973 GCF_000517525.1 Limulus polyphemus | reverse complement strand
TGGTGCAGGCAGTAAAGACTGTATTACAATGGAATTAGGTACAGAAAAAATCGTTGGGTGCAGGCAGTAAAGACTGTATTACAATGGAAGTAGGTTCAGAAAGAATCGTAGGGTGCAGGCAGTAAAGACTGTATTACAATGGAAGTAGGTTCAGAAAGAATCGTAGGGTGCAGGCAGTAAAGACTGTGTTACAATGTAATTACGTTCAGAAAGAATCGTAGGGTGCAGGCAGTAAAGACTGTGTTACAATGGAATTAGGTTCAGAAAGAATCGTAGGGTGCAGGCAGTAAAGACTGTGTTACAATGGAATTAGGTTCAGAAAGAATCGTGAGGTCATTTTATTGACTGTATCCAGCAAAACTTTCCAGAGGCTTGTTTTGTGTCTGATTTCTTATTCAATCGTTCAATACTCCCAGTTAAATAAAAGGAAATATCCACCAAGTGCGATGCTCTAACGTTCACCCTAACCTTCGCAATACGTAAACTTAGAACTACCTAATCGACGTTTTCCTGCGCTCGCTATGAAAAGACTTAGAGCGGAAGTGGTTAAGTTTTCCGAGTAGAAATCACAAAGAGAAGAAGGAGGAAAATCGTGGACTTCCGGCTTCGCTAAAGTCTAGAACTGTTTTCAATCACAGCTTAGATGCAGCTTAAGACAAGAACAAGAAAAGTTGTTCGTGCTATACTGAAAAACACTCATCTTAAATCCAGGATGGGGATATAGGGTAATTCTAAAAATTTGTTTTTATTAAGCTCGACTCTCATAAATGATCTATGTTATCAGTCCCTAAATACCAGTATACTTAGGATTTTTTTAGTTTCGCGAGATTTTTCTTTTGTCTTCCTCTCCGATGTTTAATGTATTAATAAGTCCTTTTACTTTATTTACCTTAAAATATATTATAATTTCGCTAGGTTTTTATTTTCGAATTTCTCTTTGAATTTTTAGTTTGTTTGTTTATTTTTTTTTTTG
>NW_013689977.1:0-973 GCF_000517525.1 Limulus polyphemus | reverse complement strand
GTCTATTTCACTACCAGTTTCCTGTAAATAGCAGACAATGTCCTATATACTATCAAAATTTTTGAGGCTTTGTAACTATGTGGTAAAAGCCATAAAAATTCAGCAAAGCTTTTTGATGTGTTTCTTGTGAGAATAATTTTTAATTTTCCGTCTCTGATTTCATACCAATGTCAATTTTTAACTTTTATTATCTAATGTTATATATTTACAATGCTATGAATGTATTATGTGCCATAAATGTGGTCAGGATGTTATTGTTTGGCATATGTATTAAAGATCATAATACTTGACCAGTCTGCAACCGGTACATTATTTCCCAATCTTTATTCCTACCCTCGAGAGAACTTGCAGTTCTACTCACACATGTATTCATTTCAAAATTTATTTCTAAAACAGAAACAACCTTTGAAAGTGTAATCTGAAACTTTACCACAAATGAAATTGTTATAGCAATTAAAAATAAGAAATTTAACGAGATGGAAAACCTAAATGCAATTATAATATTCATTTCTTGATACACATAATTATCACTAAAATGAACTCTGTTGATTACATGGATAACAAATGTACCTGATTTTTCCGTTAAATTTTTGGTGTACGGTCATTCACGGTTACCAAGACAATAAGGATGGATCTTGAAAATGAATATCTTGAGTCCTGAAATTCATTTTCTGTTTTTCTCTTGAATCCTGGAATACAAGTTTTAAAATTTCTTTTAACAATATTAAAATAATAAAAGATACTGTTCAACATATCAGAGTTTCTCAGGAAAGATAAATATCAACAGTATATTCAGTAGCAGAACTGACAAATGTTTTCATCACTGAAACCGTGTAATAAGAACATTTTACGTTATGTGTATCACCAAATATACATGTTGCTGTGGGTGAACTTTTATTAAAAGAAACACACAACTATGACACAAGGTTAGGAATTAAACTGCAGTTTTTGTTTCATGAGTAACCAAGATAAC
>NW_013689976.1:0-973 GCF_000517525.1 Limulus polyphemus | reverse complement strand
GCTACAAACATAAAAAAGGTAGACAAAGCTCATTAACTGACTCGCAGTCACCTAAGTTGTCCCTTGTTTGAGGATCATCAGTTGATCTACAGTCAGTTATAGTTGAATGTTTGACATAATAAACACCCTACGTAAGCGATTCCGTAGCTAGGCTACAAACATAAAAAAGGTAGACAAAGCTCATTAACTGACTCGCAGTCACCTAAGTTGTCCCTTGTTTGTGGAACAAAATGTATCACTTCTCTACTCATTAACTGACTCGCAGTCACCTAAGTTGTCCCTTGTTTGTGGAACAAAGTGTATCACTTCTCTACTGGGTCTCTGTCAGTTTCATTAGGATCGATCTTTTCTGCCGCTTATTGCCGTAACAACACGCGCCCTCGTGCATGTTGTCTGCTATGAGATGCAGTGCTTTATATATTGAAGAAGATGGAGAGATAGTAAGTACCACACCGCTGGAGGGTTTAGGAATCAACCCAACACTCGTACGTTTCCTCGATCCCATAGGGTTTGTGGCTTCCCAGAGGCAGCTTGCCCTAACCTATCAGTTTACATAAATCGTCCGAGTGAGGCCCACGAAGTTATCTATCGTTAGGTTTTCCTAAGATATGGAAGTGTTTTATTCCCGGACCAATAGATCACCCAATCTGTACCGATGGCTCAGTCGGCTATAAATACAACAAGCATGTAACCGGCTGAGACACGGGCAACTAACAACATGTGTTATCTCAATGAGTTACACTGTTGTAGCGCTTCGGGTAGCCCGGATGTTCAAGATATGCTTATGGGTTATTAGATGTCGTAATTCAGGCCGCTGTGAGAGCTGCGTCACAGAAGGAACAGTATAGGTGGTTTATCTGAATCTAATGTGAATGAAACACTGTCTCGCTTGTTCGAAGTAGTCGGTGAGAAACAAGTGCACTAAGTGAATAGTGCCATTCACACTGTTAGAACCAAAGTTTACACTTGCATA
>NW_013689975.1:0-973 GCF_000517525.1 Limulus polyphemus | reverse complement strand
GTAAGTTACTAACTGACTTGTACTGTCTGTGATATATATATATATATATATATACATGTTCACATCACTCTGGGACAGTAAGATCTAACTGACTTGTACTGTCTGTGATATATATACATGTTCACATCACTCTGAGACAGTAAGATCTGACTTGTACTGTCTGTGATATATACACGACCACATCACTCTGGGACAGTAAGTTCTAACAGACTTGTACTGTCTGTGATATATACACGATTACATCACTCTGGGACAGTAAGTTCTAACTGACTTCTAGTGTTTGATTCTTACCATAGGCCTAACTTATAATCAATGTTTCATATAACTTCTTTTATAGGTCGCCAGGTATTTCCTGTGTCAGATGTCATGCTATCTGAACATCTGTGATTATATACCGTTGTTGACCTCTGTTCCTGTATAGGCTAAGCTGGCCACTGACTTGAAAACCAGGTGAATCAACATTCTTCCAGATATTAAGTTATAGTTCTTTGAACAACCTGATAAAAAAACTGCCAACACCCGTCTACGTGAAGATATCTCCAATCTTGAATAACTTCCAATCTTCATAATCATAACCTAATTTCTGACTTTTTATTACGGTTTTTACAACTATGATTAAATTCAGTTTTAATCACCCACACTTGTAAGCCTGAACCTCTTCAGATTTTGTTGCTTCTCGGCTAATCTAATATTTTGCCCCTCTTTCATAATAAACCTTCTTCACCTCCTCTTGATAATTAGTCGACCAGGAAATTTCTCTAACAGATTATCGTGTAGAAATTCTGATAATTTTAGTTCTTAAAAAAAAAATATTTCTCGCTTTTATTTTTACGAAATTCCAATATTGCAAAGTTTGTTCTCAAACAAATTGGGTTCCTTGAATTACGTCTATTTTAAACATATTTAAAAGGTGTAAAAACACCCTCAGACAGCATAAAAAGGCAATATTTTCGCTAAAGATTTTCAGTTTTTT
>NW_013689974.1:0-973 GCF_000517525.1 Limulus polyphemus | reverse complement strand
GACACTACAACTGCTGAAATAACACGAACATTTGAATACAAAACAGCTTAATTAATCACACACACACACACAGTGAGATAAGAACTCAATCAGGTTACTTCTGCTTCGAAACTGTCACCAATCTTCCAAGCCCTCCTGTAGCTTAACGCGAAATCCATGAAACAATCACCTTTGACGTGTGTTGTTAGCGCGTGCTTGATTCCGAGTCACGTGTACAAGCGTGTATTGAACCTCGCCCTAAATCACGAAACAAAATTTGACAAATTGGTTTATTCATTAATTAAGAACCACCCATCGACAACTCCATGTATCTCCTGCATACAAAACGAGTTTTGCGAACCAATTGTTCGCCTGTAGGGGACGCTGTACGTGAAGTTAGGCAAGAGTTGTAAATAAGACGCTTTAATTTAACAAGAGTAGCACTGAGTAGCGATAGGGGTGAAAAGAAACTGAAGTTTCTGAACATCCCAAGGTTATCTCTTGATACTTGATACTTTTGAGGCCCGACAAGATCTCAAACCTAAATAACTGCCAACTGTTTATCATCTGATTTGGGAAACATTCTGTAAACCGGTTGTTTTTACAGGAGTGATTCTTTATTGAATAATTAATAGATAAGTACCACGCTCACAACTGATTGTGTACGATGAA
The DNA here is from genome assembly GCF_000517525.1 of Limulus polyphemus. Taxonomy (NCBI): domain Eukaryota; kingdom Metazoa; phylum Arthropoda; class Merostomata; order Xiphosura; family Limulidae; genus Limulus; species Limulus polyphemus. The sequence continues at coordinate 322 of NW_013689974.1, read as the reverse complement.
TTGTAGTAGGATTCCGGGTCAAGCATATATTCAAATTTACCTCCCCCTCCCCTCCCTCCATTTGACTTCCGTTTTATTACATTTGGTCCAATATTTGAAAAATCCCGAACGCTTTGGTAAGCTATATTACTGCGCTTATATCACTCTTAAAATTATAACTTTTACATTTCCTTTACATACAGCGTAATTTGTCTTTTTGTGTCTTTATTGTTGGGATTATAACTTTTAAATTTCCTTTACAAACAGCGTAATTTGTCTTTTTTGTGTCTTTATTGTTGGGATTATAACTTTTACATTTCCTTTACAAACAGCGTAATTTGTC
>NW_013689973.1:0-973 GCF_000517525.1 Limulus polyphemus | reverse complement strand
AACTACAACAATGTATGGTAGCCTGTTGGAAAGAAACTACAACAATGTATAGTAGCCTGTTGAAAAGAAACTACAACAACGTATAGTAGCCTGTTGAAAAGAAACTACAACAACGTATAGTAGCCTGTTGAAAAGAAACTACAACAACGTATGGTAGGGTTTCTCATCAACAGCCTACCATACATTGTTGTAGTTTCTCATCAACAGCCTACCATACATTGTTGTAGTTTCTTATCAACCTACTAAACATTGTTGTAGTTTCTTATCAACAGTCTACCATACATTGTTGTAGTTTCTTATCAACAGCCTACTAATACATTATTGTAGCTTGTCTCATCAACAGCCTACTAATACATTGTTGTAGCTTGTCTCATCAACAGCCTACCATACATTGTTGTAGTTTCTCATCAACAGCCAACCATATATTGTTGTAGTTTCTCATCAACAGCCTACTATACATTGTTGTAGCTTCTTTTCAACAGGCTACCATACATTGTTGTAGTTTCTTTTCAACAGCCTACCATACATTTTTGTAGCTTGTCTCATCAACAGCCTACAAAACATTGTTGTAGTTTCTCATCAACAGCCTACAAAACATTGTTGTAGTTTCTCATCAACAGCCTACAAAACATTGTTGTAGTTTCTCATCAACAGCCTACAAAACATTGTTGTAGTTTCTCATCAACAGCCTACAAAACATTGTTGTAGTTTCTCATCAACAGCTTACTAATACATTGTTGTAGCTTGTCTCATCAACAACCTACCATACGTTGTTGTAGTTTCTTTTCAACAGTACAACAATGTATGGTAGGCTGTTGATGAGACAAGCTATAACAATGTATAGTAGGCTGTTGATGAGAAGCTATAACAATGCATGGTAGGCTGTTGATGAGAAACTATAACAATGTGTAGTAGGCTGTTGATGGGACAAGCTACAACAATGTATAGTAGGCTGTTGATGAGACAAGCTATA
>NW_013689972.1:0-973 GCF_000517525.1 Limulus polyphemus | reverse complement strand
AAACAAACAAGCTACCAAGTGCGACGTCGTTTTTGTTATTTTCGGTCTAGTTAATTGTTTTATGGTCACGTGCACATTCACATCGATCTTTGTCGAAAAAAAAAGTGACAAGGCGTCTTTGCGAGATGAAAAAAAAACCCGCCTGGAGAAACATCTGGTACTTCTAAACGCCAGTAGCCAGTTTTTGGCAGAAAAACAACAACAAAGAATGACATTGCTGTTAGTTCCAGGAGATAGAAATATTTCGTATCGTCAAGTTTAGCAGGAATATACATTGTTTTTTTTTTTTGGTTACGGAAAGTAAATACATCGTTTCCGTTTATTACGTCTTCAAATTTCGGACTTTTCGGCTAAGGAAGGCAGTTTTTAGTATCTTTCATGCGTTTCCATACCAACCCAACGAAGAGATAAGATGTACTAAGTGTTACAGAGGAGCCTCAGGAGCTACTTTGTCGTTGTACCAATCTGCTTTCCAAAATTGACAACGGAAATTACCACCTCAGGCCATCGGTTGATAACAGACACGTACTATGGCTGTAATGAAAGAAGTTTCTCGCGAGAGGTGAAACTCGATATCTTCTCTGCTCACGTGAGAGTTGCAGTGTATTGGAAGAACCTGTTATCTACAGAACCAAGACATATGTCATTGTAGATTTAACTCTAGCGTTACTTTGGATACAGAGAATTCGCTAGAATTGAGTGAAGGTTAAATAAAAATGATCAAACTCTACAATTATCGACTATGTCCAGACCCCCCCCTCCTCCTCCCACATTACTTTTTTTTTAAAGAAACTGTGATCAGTGTTCTAATAAATTCCGCTAAATACTGATGGGGTTCCGTACGTATTTTACAGAGAAAATGAGTGACGTCACCAAGTTTTGTTAGTTCTTTACCGAGTAACAGTCAGAAACATAATTACTCAATATAAAATGGGTGATGTCACCAAGTTTCGTTAGTTCTTCACCGAGTAAC
>NW_013689971.1:0-973 GCF_000517525.1 Limulus polyphemus | reverse complement strand
GAATGCAATATCGATGAAGCTATCAATGACATTACTAAATCAAGTTCCAGGATTTAGCTGGCCATTTAACATCAGCCAATCGAGAAACCAACGGACTATGATGGAAAGGTGCCATGGGAGTTATGTCATGCTCAGTTGGAAATAATTTCCAGAGTGAACAGGTGAAATAGTAGACAACAAGCCATCTTTCTTGCTGCCCATGTTAAGGGACCAGCTTGGACAGCAATAGGTAATCTTCCAGCTGAGAGCCATAACAGCATCAGTAACTGCTTTATGTAACAGGTTTGGAGTGACACACCCGAAGGAAGTACCAGAGCAAAGTTTTCGAGAGCAGGATACGGAACAGAGAAGAGACCTTAGCCGAACGTGCAGAATGTTTTTAAAGGCTTGCTCAATTATCTTACCTTGACACTCTCTTGAAACGATGGTTTCGTTGGTACGTGACCAGTTTATAGATGCCATAACGTAGGGGGTATGAGAAGTAGACTGAAGCAAAATTAGTGTCCATCTAGATGTTACAGAATATCACATCGTGTACTATTGAACTAAAAGAACCATCTAGATGTTACAGAATATGGCTTCGTGTAGTATTGAACTAAAGAAACCAACTAGACCTTATAGAATATCACATCGTGTAGTATTGAACTAAATATTCTATAACATCTAGATGGTTCCTGGCTTCGTGTAGTATTGAACTAAAGAAACCAACTAGATGTTACAGAATATCACATCGTGTAGTATTGAACTAAAGAACCATCTATATGTTACAGAATATGGCTTCGTGTAGTATTGAACTAAAGAAACCATCTAGATGTTACAGAATATCACATCGTGTAGTATTGAACTAAAGAAACCATCTAGATGTTATAGAATATGGCTTCGTGTAGTATTGAACTTAAGGAACCGTCTAGATATTACATAATATCACATCGTGTAGTATTGAACTAAAGAAACCAACTAGATGTTACAGAAT
>NW_013689970.1:0-973 GCF_000517525.1 Limulus polyphemus | reverse complement strand
ATTATGACATGACGGAAGTATGAAATGTCAGATGGACTAAACTTGCTATTTTTTAATAAAGATTTGTCTGAAACCTTTACTGAATAGTCTCACTGAAGGGTGATTGTCATGCTGGGAATAAAATACTTTTGATTTTACAGTTTCATATTTCATTTACACTACCACTAGAACCTTAATAAATATCAAACTTTTGTTTTGTTAATACTCTTCATCTTCTAAGCTCTAACATTAACTGTAGAGAAATCATTGATGTATAGAGGAATGAAATGATGAATATTGCAGGTTTCTTTCTCTGTACTGACTACAGTAGAGGTCTAATTACTTATCTTCACAGTTTTAATTTTATGGTTTTATTGTTAGTGATACAAAGTATGTACTGCTACAGTGTCCAAGGAAACAGCTGGTGCACTTCTGCAGTAATTTACTGATTTTAACACAATAAACCGTGTAATGTTTAATATTTTGTAGGATGCTCGAGCCGTTGTCATTTTAGATGTTTTATTTTGTTTGACTAAGCTGAGAAGATTTTTTTTTTACGTTTATGGTACATTTGTTAAAAATCTATATTAAAACATTTCTAGGACTCACTTTGAACTCCTCAAGTAAAGATATTTGACATTCTTCTCTTATGCCTTGTTGAGTCCCCCAAAATTGGGTGTCCAAAAAAACTTCATGAAGCTATTATTTTAAAACACAAAAATATGAGGCACTGGAATAGAATGTCCCAGAATAACTACAATTTATCTGGCTTTTTAAGTAAGCTATAAAACTTCCAGTGCTTTCAAAGTGACGAACTTAATTAAACAATGAAGGGTAATTGCTGGAAAACTTAATGTAGAAGATATTTTACTAATTATACTGGTAATTAACATACTCATCATGGTAATTAACATACTCATCAGCCTCATAACGTTTATTAACAAACTATCTCAAAAGTCAGATGGGAAGGGCTTCTTTAGTTGGTTTCACAAGT
>NW_013689969.1:0-973 GCF_000517525.1 Limulus polyphemus | reverse complement strand
CTCATACACTGTCTTACACAGTCACAGTATTCATGATTTGAATGCTTTTCTTATACACTGTCTTACACAGTCACAGTATTATGATTTGAATGTTTTTCTCATGCACTGTCTTACACAGTCACAGTATTATGATTTGAATGTTTTTCTCATGCACTGTCTTACACTGTCACAGTATTATGATTTGAATGTTTTTCTTATATACTGTCTTACACAGTCACAATATTACGATTTGAATGTTTTCTCCATTGAGTTTCTTGAACAGTCACAGTATTATGATTTGAATGTTTTTCTTATACACTGTCTTACACAGTCACAGTATTACGATTTGAATGTTTTTCTCATACATTGTCTTACACAGTCACAGTATTATGATTTGAATGTTTTTCGCATCCAAATCATAATACTGTGACTGTGTAAGACAGTGCATGAGAAAAAAATTCAAATCATAATACTGTGACTGTGTAAGACAATGTATGAGAAAAACATTTAAATCATAATACTGTGTCTGTGTAAGACAGTGTATAATTTTTCTCATACATTGTCTTACACAGTCACAGTATTATGATTTAAATGTTTTTCTCATACACTGTCTTACACATTCACTGTATTAAACTGTTTCTTCCTTTGTACTGATATAACAGTTATTATTTAAAATGGCATTACACATTAATTGGAGGTATTTAATACGTGTATGTATTTATGTGTGTTTGTGTAGATATGTGAACATATTATATTTATATATATTTAATGGTGCTTTTATTACCACAAGCTAAGTTTCACCACAATGAGAGACAAAGAAACAGATTTACTGTTTAACTAAAAGAAAAGCACAATACCTGTCTTTTTATTGTTGTGTTTTAGATGAAAACTATTGATAAATATTTTAGATATTCAAAATTTTACAGGTCAACACAATTTAAATATACATATCACTCAACGCTATATATATATATATATATATATATATATATAT
>NW_013689968.1:0-973 GCF_000517525.1 Limulus polyphemus | reverse complement strand
CGAGAAGAGTAAGAGTTGAAATATCGATTAATAGGCTTTTCAGGTAATAGGTCCAAAGATAAAATGACATCAAAATATGTATAGTTAATTTGGTTTTTGTATAAAATTCTCCTACATTGTACGGGAACCAAATTAACATGTACCGTTTCGCTTTTAAACACATCAAGTCCATACGATCTTTATAAATTATCAATAATAGTATAAAAGCATAATTATGAAAAAAAAAGTTTATAGAATACTTGAAATTGGCCATAATAAACCTACCATTGTTGTGATTCTCTCCTCTTTAAGAACTTTATTTGTTTTTTTGTTTTTTACAAGATCACTTTGTGTGTGAGCAAAGCCATATCGGACCATCTTCTGTGTCCACCGAGGGGAATCGAACCCCTGATTTTAGCGTTGTAAGGAGCACATGGCCAGTAATTAGTAAACAAACTGAAACATTCTGAAGTATTTATTAAAGCTGTATCAGAGCAGGTAATAAAAATTGAGTTAATAGTTTGAAAATTTTTGCTTTAATAACTAATCAAATCTTGAAAGACAAGATTTTTGTGAAAAATACATAAAAAGAACGATTTTTAGCAAACGAGATTTATGTCAAGCGTAATTATGGAATTAATTATACTAAGAATATCGTGTACAAGAAAAAATCTCGTGACACGTAATTTATCAAGGTATTGTATGTATAATATTGTTGAAATCAATAGAGAGTTTTCTTTTGTCTTTTTCTAATGTTATGAAAATCGTGGACAGAAAAACACACTCAGTAAGACATAATTTATCAAGTAGCTAAGTGTATAATGTTGTTGAATTCAATAAATAGCTTTCTTTATGAATATTTTAGCGAGACCACTTTTAATCGAAAATATAAGATGGGAACAAAATAAAGTTTTTTGAGATAATAATAAGAAAATAGCAGTTACAACATATATTTTACTTTCTATTTACTTACAATTACTTTCGAAAATATAGA
>NW_013689967.1:0-974 GCF_000517525.1 Limulus polyphemus | reverse complement strand
TATGATGCTAATTTACAAGTAAAAATAATTGACTGATTACAGTTTGATATAAATTTGACTTTATCATTATTATTTTATGTTATTTCTCACTTGGATATTTATTTGTTATTATTTTAGTGTATTTCTTATATATGTATTGGAGTTGGTAATATGTTTTTTGCTAAAGAGAGCTGTATTATTTGCTGAAAATGTTTATCTAATTTAATTCTTCTCAAAACGTATAAAACCATCTAAGAATGATAGTGAAATAAAATGTCTAGCAGAGAATCTCGCTTGTACATGTTTAAATAGTCTATTAAATCTATAGAACCCATGTAAACCGGTGATTTCAATTAATATTTGACAGCTTGTTCGAAGATTTAACTTTATATTTATATCTTGTATGTGTTTGATTTATATCTTATCTGTTATTTTCTTTAATCAGAAACGGCCTTTCCTGAAGGAAAAGAAAATGGAGCCCACGCTACGACTTTCCAGGTCATCCTGGTGACATTATTATGTGCTGGTGTTTTGTTTCTCTACGATGGACTACAGGTTAGGATTAGATGGTTTTAATTAATCATTTCTTCCAATCAGCCACCCGGTAACTCTAGAGATGAATTTAAATAATGTTATTTCCTGATATAAAACTAGTAATATTTTTGGTTTCATCAGACACGTCATCACTACATTAGGACTTGATTTATCATGTATTTAATCATTGGTCATCTTAAATAAGTAAATGAAGCGGGTTAAAATAAATCTAATCTACATAAGTATAGATACAAAGTTCATCAGTTCTTGGTCGTTTAAATATATTTCAGTGAAAGCTCTCTTGTTATATCACAACACGCTGTACACACCTGAGTATTCTTTTTGTAATACTCAAACACTGTACACTACTGAGTATTCTTTTTGTAATACACAAATACTGTACACTACTGAGTATTCTTTATGTAATACACAAACACTGTACACTACTGAGTATTCTTTTT
>NW_013689966.1:0-974 GCF_000517525.1 Limulus polyphemus | reverse complement strand
GATATTCTGAGCGACCATGATAATATATATATATATATGTGTGTGTGTGTTTTTAAAGCTATGTTTAACAAGAAACAGGTTTTTAAAATAAATTGAACGTCTATAGCACGATGAATATACTTATTCATTAGAAAACACTTCAAACTACTTAATATTACACAACATAATGGAGTAAGTATTTTTAGCATGACGCATTAAAGTATTTACGCTGACTTTAAGACACATTGAATGGGATTCTCGAAAGCGTGGAAAGTGATATGATAACATACTATATATATCAACTACTTAGAATACCAAAATACTGCAGTAATAATGGAAAATATTTTAGATATTTAGTGAATATTTATATTACAATTTCCACTCATCCCCATCTCTCCTCAAAAAGAAAACTTTAAGGTTCTTTAAAAACAAACAAACAACAACAACGACCACTTGGTTATTGTACATATTTGTAGACTTAGCGAAATAGGGTAAAGTTTCTTAATGGTTTTGTGAAATTAATTTTCACTAAAATGTCAAGTTATTTGACTTTCTACACTGTCTGATTATTCTAAGGAACCACGTTTAATTTCGGATTGGATCTCCTTTCGTCGTAATACTGGTCTAGCGTTGAGTGGTACAGACTGTAAAGTGTAAGATGTCAGAAGTTTGATAGCAACTCCGTCATGGAATGAGTCTACCTTTATTTCGTGGATGTCGACAATGGATTACGGTGGTAAATGCGACCTTTAAGTTCATTTAAAAGAAAACTTCGTTAGGATTGAGATCCATCAATTGTATGTTATAAAAGTCTTTATTTCTCAGGGTGGAAATAAATGTAGCATTATGGAATGGACACGTTCGGCAGCAACACACTATCTAATCAAAGACATAACCTTTTATAACAATGCTCCTACTCTATGACCTCCACTCTCATACTCCTTTGAAAGTCGGAGAGATCACCCGACACATCAGATCTCTATATTATACATATT
>NW_013689965.1:0-974 GCF_000517525.1 Limulus polyphemus | reverse complement strand
CTTATAAACTTAAAAAATAATGCATATGTATTTAGATGTTTGATATGAATTTTTATCATTCAGCCATCTTTGATTCTTTCATAATAACAATGTTTAAAAGTACTTTCCAGCTAGATCTATAACTCTAGTTTTCTTCACCTTCTCGTACTCTAAGTTCAAACTGGATACCAAAACCTAAGTGATGAATTTGTAAAGAACCTAAGTTCATGCTAGAAAAAAAAACCAAAAAAACTATACTGTATGAGATTTCTTACCAATGACCTAACTGGGATAATGGAAGTTGATATTTATAATAACTGCAGTCCTCAAATAGTTATAGTATAAATTGTTTTAAACAAACTGAAATAATGTTTTATATTAAAATTTACAACTACAGAAGTAAAAGATTTCAGTGTTAAACTAAAAACACCTTTACAAAACAAAGATAAAAACAGCTGTCTAAACAAAATTACACCAGTTAGAGTAAAAATTTTTACTTCTACTGACACAATTATTTATAGTAATGCACGTGAATTTTTAGCAGATAAATATCATGGTACTAAAATACACATTTCACTAAAACAAGAGTTTTCTTCTTTAATCCCCTTTGCAGCAAAGATATTATCAAAAATACATTATTAAAACAAAAAATAAGTTACCGACATGCTTCTTCCACAACATTTTCTGGAAAGTCAGGCCACAATAAAGTGAAAAGTGAATGATAATCAACAACTTTCAAGTTTTCTAGAAAGAAAAATGTAAAGAATACTTGTTTTATTTAAAGGTTTTTGTGTATATATATATGGGATGTTAGTGATTATATATATAGCATGTATTAAGAAGTTCATACTTGCAATTTCTACCTTAAAAACAGATTAAAAGTGATTTCAAAACAAGTGATACTGGGAACAGCATAGATAGCCTATTATGTAGCTTGTACTTAATGACATACAAACAAACAGCAATATTGAGAAAAAAAAAAGGATATTGTTTTC
>NW_013689964.1:0-974 GCF_000517525.1 Limulus polyphemus | reverse complement strand
ACAGTGTTACTTTCTCGGATGTCACATATTTAAGATAGTGTTACTATCTCGGATGTCACAGATTTAAGATAGTGTTACTATCTCGGATGTCACAGACTTAAAATAGTGTTACTATCTCAGATGTCACAGATTTAAGATAGTGTTACTATCTCGGATGTCACAGACTTAAGATAGTGTTACTATCTCGGATGTCACAGATTTAAGACAGTGTTACTATCTCGGATGTCACAGACTTAAGATAGTGTTACTATCTCGGATGTCACAGATTTAAGATAGTGTTACTATCTCGGATGTCACAGGTTTAAGATAGTGTTACTATCTCAGATGTCACAGGTTTAAGACAGTGTAACTATCTCGGATGACACAGATTTAAGATAGTGTTACTATCTCTGATGTCACAGATTTAAGACAGTGTTACTATCTCGGATGTCACAGATTTAAGACATTGTTACTATCTCGGATGTCACAGATTTAAGACAGTGTTACTATCTCGGATGTCACAGATTTGAGACATTGTTACTATCTCGGATGTCACAGGTTTAAGACAGTGTTACTATCTCGGATGTCACAGATATGAGATAGTGTTACTATCGCGGATGTCACAGATTTAAGACAGTGTTACTATCTCGGATGTCACAGATTGAAGACATTGTTACTATCTCGGATGTCACAGATTTAAGATAGTGTTACTATCTCGGATGTCACAGGTTTAAGATAGTGTTACTATTTCGGATATCACAGGTTTAGGACAGTGTTACTATCTCGGATGTCACAGATTTAATATAGTGTTACTATCTCGGATGTCACAGATTTAATATAGTGTTACTATCTCGGATGTCACAGGTTTAAGATAGTGTTACTATCTCGGATGTCACAGATTTAAGATAGTGTTACTATCTCGGATGTCACAGATTTAAGATAGTGTTACATCTCGGATGTCACAGGTTTAAGACAGTGTTACTATCTCGGATGTC
>NW_013689963.1:0-974 GCF_000517525.1 Limulus polyphemus | reverse complement strand
TGCAGTATATGGTTAGTTGATATTACATATAATGATATGTAATACCAACTAACCAATATTCTGTGTTTAGTTCAAGTACGAAGTAATTAGAACACACAGTTTAGTTTGAAGTTCTCTATTTCTTACAGCTTTTGTACATGTGTGTGTGTGTGTGTGTGTGGCATTCGTTCGATAAATGAAATCCGATTACAACTAATCACGCCTGTTTCTTTGCTGATTTTTAGCAACACTGTAATTACATGGTCATGAATCACGCACATAAGTTTTCTTAATTCCATCATTAAAGAATGCTGGCTAAACGACGTTCATTAAAATTCTAGCACAAACGTCTAGAAGTAGTTCTGTAATGAAACTATGCAAATTGTGAATATAGAGTGAAATGTGAACACATGATTAAGTCAGTACATTATAACTCATTGTCACTGGTGAAGTCAGGGTGAGTGGGAGTCAGTATAATGCAAATTGGTAGTCGGTACTTCTTACCATATCGACCAAAATAAGTGTTACATCGATAATGGTAGAATTCCTGTTGAGTCAAAAAGTAGGCTTAATAAACGTTAAACCTAACTTGTAATCCCCAATTAGTATCGTATAGGCACAATACACGCTAAACCTGACTTGTACTCCCTCATTTAATAAGTGTATAGCTAATATACGAATGATTAATAAGCGCTAAACCTGACTTGTACTACACAATTAGTGAGTATCATATAAGAATAATACACGACAAATGAATATCGTAGAATTAATACACGCTAAACCTGGATTACACATCCGATTTATGAATAAAATGTAGGATTAAAACAAACTAAACCTAATTAATACTCCCCAAGAAGCAAGTAAAAAGCAGGCGTATATACAATAATTATCTTGCTTGTTGTCTTTGGATCAGCAAGTTTTCAAGCTATTTTGCACACTAAACCTTGCCTATACTCTCTAATTAGCAAGTAAGTCTGTACATGCTAAATCTGACA
>NW_013689962.1:0-974 GCF_000517525.1 Limulus polyphemus | reverse complement strand
TACATAAAATTACACTGATGGTCAGTACGAACTTTTACGAAGAATTAACTACAGTAAAAGTACTAACACTGTACGTATATTGTGAACTTTATGTGACATATTATCTTGACCTATCACATAGAAGTAGATGAATTCTGATTCGCTCTCTCTTGCTTAGCGTTGGTTTAATTAATTTACAGTATGCCTTTACATACAATCCATGAAGCGTGTGACTAGTCACGTGGATATTTATTCAGTTTCAGTTGTCGAGTGTACACACTAGGGGGCGTTTCGACTAAACCATTTATTAAAATCTGCTAAACAGAGTGAGGTGACCAAGTCTGAAGTTAAGGTGTTTTACGGCGGAGAAGTTAGTTAGCATGCGTTGGTTAGTCTGAGTTGGTAGCCTGAACTAAATTAAGGGGTTTAGTGTCTGGAATAACAAAGTGTGAACTGAATTCAGAGGCTTAGTGTCAGTAATAATAAAGTGTGAATTGAATTCAGGGGTTTAGTGTCTGGAATAACAAAGTGTGAATTGAATTCAGGGGTTTAGTGTCTGGTATAATAAAGTGTGAATTGAATTCAGGGGTTTAGTGTCTGGAATAATAAAGTGTGAATTGAATTCAGGGGTTTAGTGTCTGGTATAATAAAGTGTGAATTGAATTCAGGGGTTTAGTGTCTGGAATAATAAAGTGTGAATTGAATTCAGGGGTTTAGTGTCTGGTATAATAAAGTGTGAATTGAATTCAGGGGTTTAGTGTCTGGTATAATAAAGTGTGAATTGAATTCAGGGGTTTAGTGTCTGGTATAATAAAGTGTGAATTGAATTCAGGAACTTGGTGTCTGGAATATTAAAGTGTGTACTGAATTCAGGGGTTTAGTGTCTGGAATAATATAATGTGAATTGAATTCAGGGGTTTAGTGTCTGGAATAATATAATGTGAATTGAATTCAGGGGTTTAGTGTCTGGAATAATATAATGTGAACTGAATTCA
>NW_013689961.1:0-974 GCF_000517525.1 Limulus polyphemus | reverse complement strand
TGTAGCGGACTATAAGTTTGGCTGAATACAAAATGAATACAAATATAGGTTGAATACAAGTGTAGCGGACTATAAGTTTAATTGAATACAAAGTAGATACAAATATACTATATACATGTAATCAGTTATACTTGTATTCAGCTCTATTCGTAATCAAAAACAAAAACATTCTATTCCATTATAGTTTAAAATCACCAGAGGAAGGGCGTCCCAGCCCAAACGTTGTGAATATGAAAACATCTATTTCGCATTAGCCATTTTTCATGGTATGTTTTTTTCTATTTTTTGTTTTCGATTTAATAGTACCACACAGGTTTTCTTAGCTGATTTTTCTTATTGAATATATTTGTAATCAGCTATACTTGTAAACAGCTATATTTGTAATCAGTTATATATGTGTAATCAGGTAAACATGTAATCTGCTATACATGTAATCAGCTATACTTGTATTCAACCTATATTTGTATTCACTTTGTATTCAGCCAAACTTATAGTCCGCTACACACGTATTCAACCCCGAATACAAGTATAACTGATTACATGTATATATCTGAATACAAGTATAACTGATTACAAATATAGCTGAATACAAGTATAGCTGATTACATGTATATAGCTGAATACAAGTATAGCTGATTACAAATATAGCCGAATACAAGTATAACTGAATACACATATATATAGCTGAATGCAAGTATAACTGATTACATGTATATAGCCTAATACAAGTATAGCTGATTACATGTATATAGCCGAATACAAGTATAGCTGATTACATGTATATAGCCGAATACAAGTATAACTGATTACATGTATATAGCTGAATACAAGTATAACTGATTACATGTATATAGCCGAATACAAGTATAGCTGATTACATGTATATAGCCGAATACAAGTATAACTGATTACATATACATAGCTGAATACAAGTATAGCTGATTACATGTATATATCTGAATACAAGTATAATT
>NW_013689960.1:0-974 GCF_000517525.1 Limulus polyphemus | reverse complement strand
GCTGACACGTCATATGTAACATGTTTACCTGTTCAACTGTATCTAGCTGACATGTAACATGTTTACATGTTCAACTGTATCTAGCTGACACATTATATGTAACATGTTTACATGTTCAACCGTATCTAGCTGACACATTATATGTAACATGTTTACCTGTTGAACTGTATCTAGCTGACATGTTACATGTGATAAAGTTAAGTATCTTATTCATTGATTATTCCACATCGGTAAGTTTTTGGAAACAAAATGATGCTTTGAATACTTCTTGTTTTAGTGGATGGAAGCTGGAGCAATTGGAAGGAATGGGGGGACTGCAGTACTACTTGCGGAGAAGGCGTAAGAACAAGAAAGAGATTGTGTGAAAATCCTTTGCCTTTGTATGGAGGAAAAGACTGTGTTGGTTCCGATGTGGAGGAAGAAACGTGTTTGGTGAAGAAATGTCCAGGTATCTGAGACCAAGGTTTAGTTGTGAACCAGTGATAGATTTGTAGAACATGCTTAAGTTCTCACAATTATATAGAGATTTCTATTGTTGTTTATAAATTGTACATTGGAAAGAGATTCTTCCATTGCTGGACTTGAGATGACACAGTTATATTGAAGATGTTTCAAAAATATCTGTCTAATGTTACTAGTTGATCTGGTTCACGTGACTTTACAAACCTACTTCTGCAGTAAACTGGTAAAGTTTGTTTAATGTTAGTTAATTGTTGATCCAGTTCATATGACTTTACAAACCTACTTCTGCAGTAAACTGGTAAAGTTTGTTTAATGTTAGTTAGTTGTTGATCCAGTTCATATGACTTTACAAACCTACTTCTGCAGTAAACTGGTAAAGTTTGTTTAATATTAGTTAGTTGTTGATCCAGTTCATATGATTTTACAAACCTACTTCTGCAGTAAACTGGTAAAGTTTGTTTAATGTTAGTTAGTTGTTGATCCAGTTCATATGACTTTACAAACCTACTTCT
>NW_013689959.1:0-974 GCF_000517525.1 Limulus polyphemus | reverse complement strand
AAGAGTTCGGATACCCCGCATGTCATCGACTCCACTAATGCTAGGGTACTATATGATTATCACATGAACCATGATGAACATTGCAGCACATGTAAGATGTACACACTTATTGTTGGATGACTAACTGCACAGCATTCTATAGCTTCAGAATTGAATCCTGAAGAAGACGATGAAAACAGAAGACATTGTTACATAACCCTTCAATTTCATGTAATTGCAATTATGATTTTTTGTGTCTAGTTATTGATATTTTATAAATGTACTGAGGGAATATTGTACTGGAATTATTTTATGGGATTGATTTTTTGTGTCTAGTTATTGATATTTTATAAATGTACTGAGGGAATATTATTGATATTTTATAAATGTACTGAGGGAATATTGTGCTGGAATTGTTTTATGGGATTGATTTTTTGTGTCTAATTATTGATATTTTATAAATGTACTGACGGAATATTGTACTGGAATTGTTTTATGGGATTGATTTTTTGTGTCTAGTTATTGATATTTTATAAATGTACTGAGGGAATATTGTACTGGAATTGTTTTATGGGATTGATTTTTTTAACACTGTAACTATTCACTATAGAAGTGGTGAATTATATAAGAAAACATGCACACAGAACTATTATATATGATTTTACTCTTGATTTTGGGATAGAGTAGTAAATCGGATTTAATGAATTGAATAGATAACAGAGTATGGTACTTATGATATTAGTTTTTGTTTGCCTTGTAAGTGTCATCATTACTTCAAGAATAATGGTTTTGAAATTCCTTTATTGTATTACAACTTTAATTGTTTTATAACTGGAGAGTCGTCACTTGAATAAGTTACCTGTGTTATATGACTAAGACGTTTTGAAGAGTTGTCACTTCAATATGTTACCTGTGTTATATGACTAAGACGTTTTGAAGAGTTGTCACTTCAATATGTTACCTGTGTTATATGGCTAAGAAGTTTTGAAGAGTTG
>NW_013689958.1:0-974 GCF_000517525.1 Limulus polyphemus | reverse complement strand
CCACAATAAAACATAACCCTAGATTGATTAGATTTTATTACAATTCATTTATGTGTGCCACAATAAAACATAACCCTAGATTGATTAGATTTTATTACAATTTATTTATGTGTGCCATAATTCCTCTTAAGGTTTTGTTTTATTGTGAAATCATAAACAACCAGATCCAAGATTAGTTTGTTTCACACAATATTCAAAATGTAATGTCTCGTTTATATTTATATAGTCCATTGTTACCTTGTATTAAGGTTCTTGTTGTCATCGTAACTGATTCTCTTTCTGTAATGGGTAATGATCTAGAACTCTGACCCCAGACTCTCTGACCTGTTGACTGAAGATCGTGTGGTATGGAGATGAAAGAAAGCAGTCTTGTCTTCTAAACTTTTACCATCAATACAAAAAGATCGTACATTTGCTGGCTTTAATTTATCTGCAACATAATATTAATTAATCATATGTAAAATAATCAATTTTAGATATCTTTTGATCACATTAATTTAACTAGAAACAAAGACCTTTTCTGAGTTGATACATCAACATACATGAAAACATGTATGACAATCTGCCTTTAAGGATAGCAACCATCATAAGTTTTGTGTTTCTTTTGAAATTATTGATAAAAACAATTAACTTTGTAATATACATAAATATATTATGTTCCAGGTCGTCCGTACTTACGTGTCCGGGTCGTCCGTACTTACTTTCCGGGTCGTCCGTACTTATGTGTCCGGGTCGTCTGTACTTACTCACTCCGGGTCGTCCGTACTTACTCACTCCGGGTCGTCCGTACTTACTCACTCCGGGTCGTCCGTACTTACTCACTCCGGGTCGTCCGTACTTACTCACTCCGGGTCATCTGTACTTACTCACTCCGGGTCTTCCGTACTTATGTGTCCGGGTCGTCTGTACTTACGTTCTGGGTCGTCCGTATTTATGTTCTGGGTCGTCCGTACTTATGTGTTCGGGTCGTCTGT
>NW_013689957.1:0-974 GCF_000517525.1 Limulus polyphemus | reverse complement strand
CAATTAATGAAATATCAATATGCCTTATTAGCTGCACAAAGATTAAATTCAAATTGTACTGTGGAATCCAATATAAATCTCAGCAATGAATATCTCAAACTGATACATTTAAACTTATAATCTTACAACTAAACTAATGTCAGAAATTAACGTTTGTCGAGCTATAATACTATATGCCCACCCTAAAAATTAATGCCATAAATTGGAGCATGGGTCATCCCTTACGTTGTTCTGAGCCATGGCACGTAAACTGTTGTTTGACGCAAATGTAATATATAACACTGTGTTTGGTGTTAGCTTCATGTATTTATCTCATCATTTGTCAAGTTATTTATCCATAGCGAGTCAATATTTGTTGAAGTCCACCCGAGTTTTTCTACCAAACTTTATCAAACTTGGCTTAGCCATTTCCTCACAACAGCTTGTGACACCAGAAAGACAGGTGGAAAAGCCTTCTTTATATATATAGATATATATATAAAGCAGAAAACATCTCTCCGACCACTATCATATGTTTATAACTTTTGAAAAACCACAATTAACCACAGTATCTATCTAATTTCAGGAAGTTTAGTCATACTGGTATAAATTTAGTTATCAATATTTACCTCAGCAGGAAACACCTCTCCAGTAACAGTGTGTTCAGAGCCTGTGTTGCTGGTCTTACCCCAGTGGCAGTGAAACTGGATAAGCTGATATTTGTTTTCAAGTGGCCCTCCTTGTAAGTCTGTAAGTAGGAGTACAAGAAAAACACATATATCACGAAGAAATGAAGGAAAAAAGTGTAGTAATTATTTAGAACTATACAGACTGGTATATAATGATATAAAAATTGTATAGTATGTGCACAAAAATCTCATAACGGAAGCATTTATGTTTTTGTGAAATAAAAATTCAAGAAATACTTTTTCATTCTCATCTATATTAGAACACATCAGTAATGTTGTCATTTCCTATAACTCAGATATATTTTT
>NW_013689956.1:0-974 GCF_000517525.1 Limulus polyphemus | reverse complement strand
GGGTTGGGGGGGGGCATTTAAATGCAACAATAATGATTTTATTTCGTGATGAAGATTTAAATACAACAATAATGATTTTATTTCGTGATGAAGATTTAAATACAACAATAATGATTTTATTTCGTAACGGAGATTTAAATACAGCAATAAATATGATTTTATTTCGTAACGGAGATTTAAATGCAACAATAATGGTTTTATTTCGTGACGGAGATTTAAATATAACAATAATGATTTTATTTCGTAACGGAGATTTAAATACAACAATAATGATTTTATTTCGTGATGAAGATTTAAATACAACAATAATGATTTTATTTCGTGATGAAGATTTAAATACAACAATAATGATTTTATTTCGAAACGGAGATTTAAATACAACAATAATGATTTTATTTCGTGACGGAGATTTAAATACAACAATAATGATTTTATTTCGTGACGGAGATTTAAGTACAACAATAATGATTTTATTTCGTAACGGAGATTTAAGTACAACAGTAATGCTTTTATTCCATAGCGGATATGTAAGTACAACAAAAATGGAATGTTTCCAGAGTGGTTTGGAAGAAATAGTTAAATTATTGCATAACATATTCTTTTATTTTAAAGCATTATCGTCAAGTTTTAAGTACGTTTCGGTACACTATACTTTATTTTTTTTTTGTTTGGGAAACTGAGCTCTTTTATTTTGTTTGTGCTGATGAAAAACGAAAGTAGAAAGACCAATATTTCCAAGTGAATTCAAAATATCTCAATGCCTCAGAATACACTACACTTCAAGATAGGAGATAGAAGGGAGAGGAATGGAACATAAACTACAACTTGTAAATTTCAGAGGACTATATAACACAGGGAAGAGGGCATAAACTACAATGTTTGCTTTTCAGAGGGATAGATGCTTAACACAGGGGAAGGAGACATAAACTACAACTTATATATTTCAGAGAAATAGACACTTAACGCAGCAGAAT
>NW_013689955.1:0-974 GCF_000517525.1 Limulus polyphemus | reverse complement strand
TTTTTCATCTAACAAAAGCAACATTAATTACTTGACGACCTAATATTATAAAAACAGTAATTATAAATATTATGATTAATAATCTAGGTTTATAAGAAATATTTGATTATTTTTAATGGTTCATGTTACACTAATAATTTTCTTTAAATAAGCTCAAAACGATAATATTAAGTTGTTTTTTTGTGGAAATCGTCATAGTTCTACACACCGTCGTAATGGCTGTACTTAAGTTAAGCCTCATTGTTATAAACGAGCCATAAATTTCGTCATTATTCAGCCTAATCTCCATTTCTAACAACCTGGGGTAAATACTTTGGTGGCGTCGCTAAAGGAAGCAACCCTGGGCAACGCAGGCGCAAAACGTGTTTCATCTCATTGAGCTCCAGAGGGCAGTATTTCACTCGTTCAATTTCAATGCTATAATTTGAAACATTTCTCCGTGAGATATATATCATGCCAGGATTGGCTCTTCTCGTATAATTGTACAAAATACGCGAAACTGACTGAATTTTACATAATCATTGGCTTAATCAAGTTCACACATAACAGATAAACATCGTGCGTAGCCACACATAACAGTTAGTTCACACATAACAGTTAAACATCGTGCGTAGCCAAACATAACAGTTAGTTCACACATAACAGTTAAACATCGTGCGTAGCCACACATAACAGTTAAACATCGTGCGTAGCCAAACATAACAGTTAAACATCGTGCGTAGCCAAACATAACAGTTAAACATAGTGGTAGCCACACATAACAGTTAAACATCGTGCGTAGCCAAACACAACAGTTAAACATCGTGCGTACCCAAACACAACAGTTAAACATCGTGCGTAGCCAAACATATCAGTTAAACATCGTGCGTAGCCAAACACAACAGTTAAACATCGTGTGTAGCCAAACATATTAGTTAAACATCGTGCGTAGCCAAACACAACAGTTAAACATCGTGCGTAGCCAAACATAACAG
>NW_013689954.1:0-975 GCF_000517525.1 Limulus polyphemus | reverse complement strand
CGCCACTACTGCATACAGCTAAAGAATATTCTCCAGATGTGAAGATTGATAGTTTATGTATTTTATAGCAAAGCCACTCTAAGCTGTTTGCTACGTCCACCGAGGAGAATCCAACCCCGTACTTTAGTGTTGTAAGTTCGTAAACTTACCACTGACACACTCTGGACGTACTACTCTGAAGTGAGTATTTCTCTTTGTATAAACATCCAGATGATTACATTATAATAATCTAAGTTATGAAATATATGTACAATATTTAATTTACTTCAAGTGTAGAACAGTGAAAGTATTTTTTCATTGAATGTTCAATAAATCTCCACAGTTTTCCCATCATTATATTCACTATTAAAATTCTTAATTCTTATTCAATCTTTAAAATAAACATTAACCAGTAAGGTAACCGTGGCAAATCATATCACAATAGTAACCAGTCAGGTAACCGTGCCAAATTATACCATAATAGTAACCAGTTAGGTAACCATGCCAAATCATACCACAATAGTAACCAGTTAGGTAACCATGCCAAATCACACCCCAATAGTAACCAGTTAGGTAACCATGCCAAATTATACCACAATTGTAACCAGTTAGGTAACCATGCCAAATCATACCACAATAATAAGCAGTCAGGTAACTATGCCAAATCATACCACAGTAGTAACCAGTCAGGTAACCATGCCAAATCATACCACAATAGTAACCAGTAAGGTAACCATGCCAAATCACACCACAATAGTAACCAGTTAGGTAACCATGCCAAATCATACCACAATAGTAACCAGTCAGGTAACTATGCCAAATCATACCACAGTAGTAACCAGTCAGGTAACCATGCCAAATCATACCACAATAGTAACCAGTCAGGTAACAAAGCGAAATCATACCACAATAGTAACCAGGTAGGTAACCATTCCAAATCATACCACAATAGTAACAAGTCAGGTAACCATTCCAAATCATACCACAATAGTAACC
>NW_013689953.1:0-975 GCF_000517525.1 Limulus polyphemus | reverse complement strand
AATATGTATATTCCGCCAAGAGTCTTTGGTTTCCTTTCTAAATCTTTTAATAAAATTCGTTTCCTGCCTTTAATAAAATTAGCATAAACTTTCTCATAACTTTTTCTCTGCTATAGTTGCGTCTGTTTATGTAGATAATATAAACAGTTGGTTCACAATTCTCTGAAATGCAGCATAGTATATACTTGACATATACATTTCAAACGTCGTTATACAACTTCTCTTACACATGCACAATTTTACATCATAGTGCATGGATGTATGTCAGACATGTATTATTTATAAACTTGTATTTCTTATCCCTGGAAGCATTTAAAAATAGCGTAAAAGTCATCAAAATTTTGCAAATGCCTCAGAACTTCTCGATTATCGACAGCCCACTGTTGATATTTTAGATCTTACGTGACAAGAAGTTGCTGATTTGAAATAAAGAATATGTGTTTGCTTGTTTACTACTCACAAAGCTGCACAATTGGCTATCTGTGTTCTACCCATCACAGATAGCAAAACCCGATTTTATAAGCCCTCAAAATTACGGCTTAGCTACCGGGAGCAGGAGCAAGAATTTGTGATAAATTATTTAAGCATGCTAGATATTTTTTAACCAGTTTCTGATATATATTTCAACCTTTCAGACAACTGGGAATAGATTAAGAATTCTGGGATTCCTGACTTCTGTTTTAATCTATTTTCGATACACAGTCAGATCTGGCCCTAAGCTAAATTATGGCGCCCTACCCCTGTAAAATTGACAAGAACTGCTAATTGCAATGTCGATTTGGGCGACTTTTGGAGTGGCCGCCCTGGAAGGGGGAGGGAGTGCAGATGACACCCACCCCAAAGGGCTCGCCCTGTACATAGTAGAAGTTGTGGTCTTTAAAATCAAAGACTGTCCTGTCACTCTATAATATTAATAACCAGGGAGCCTTTACCTCAAATTAGTTGGGAATAACCGAACTTGCTTCCCATAGAATA
>NW_013689952.1:0-975 GCF_000517525.1 Limulus polyphemus | reverse complement strand
AAACGGAGACGTAACAGTATATTCTAATAGAAAAAATAACATTTTGTCAACAGTATTTTTTTTTATTCTGTAAGAGTTAAAACAATTTTTTTTTTTTTTCAGAAAGTGCAATGAAGAGAGCATAATGAAGTTATGCTCTTCCCAACAATAATAAAAAATGAATTATTTTCAAAATTATAAAACCTATATTTCTCTAACTAGACTACCTTTTATATAATTCCACTTGGGTTAATTTTAAACACAATAAAAATTTGGGTAATTATGATGAAAATATTTCATACTCACCAACAACCTCAGCTTTCAGTCGGGCAGCCAAGGATTTACGAAATGCCAGGGTTTGAGGATCGACATTTATTTTTGCATTATCATGATTGACCATACTACGTGCTGCTCGAGATGATTTGGGTCGTTTCTGAGTTGTTGTTTTTTCATAATTCAAGAGGCGCTTCTCCCGCTCTTGCCGTTTTAATGCCAGAAGTTTATCCCGTTGCTGACGCAGGTATTCTTGCCTAGCTTCAAAATCTTCAGATTTGACCTAGAATAAGTTAGTAGTACAATTTCATTTGCTTGTGACAGACAAGTATATTTACCTAACACATCTGCTAACTGATCATTATCACTTATAGGTAGACTATTAAATAAGATAAATAATTTTATTCATGCCTACTTACATTTATCTTTTTTAAGCCTAGATCTGTATCAAACATACATATTTCATATTTTTGTTAAGAAAAAAACTGATTTTATCATTGAGTAATTAATTTACAAAATAAGCAATTTACTTTTTAAAAAACAACTTTATATATAGAAATTAACAAAGAAAAATATCCATATCTTTTTAAAGGAACACCAAATTTCTGTAAGAAAGTTAACTTCAAGAAGTATAAAAGATGATACTCAGTTTGAAACTATGTCACCTCAGTGAAATTGGTTGATACCAATGTTTTAGTTTTTGAGATATCATGTAATAAAAAA